>NC_054702.1:21467260-21775487 GCF_016097555.1 Gigantopelta aegis
ATCAGAAATACGTTGAATAGACATCCACTAATATTTTATGCAGACAAATATATTTGATACGTAATTACAATCGTTAAAACGTATCTGTTAGTCGATAACATCTTAAAAATTACAGCAAACTCAGGAATGTCCCTTTAAGATATCAATTGTAATTAAAACAAACACACGCACGCACGCACACACACACATACACACACACACACACACCTCTACACCGTATGAAGCAATTTGAAGTATAATAATTTTACCACTGAGAACAATGAATACGCTTGATGTATCGTTGCTATTTTTGACCAACCAAAAGCCTTGAAAATGTTGATGCGGGCCAGATTGATATCATTGTCTGGAGAGTTGGTTCTAAGAAACTTCTTAAATTTCGTCTTGTCCGATAAAGCCGAGGGAACAGACCCTGGTGAGATCTAGTACAAAATAAAAATTATACCAACCCGAATGATCAATGCAATTTATAAATTCAGTTTGGAAGTATGTTGGTTTGTTTTTTATTTGTTTGTTGGGTGTTTTTGTGTTTTTTTGTGAGGGTTTTTATTGTGTGAATGAGTTGTAACTGAATGTTGTATACTGTGTACGTTTATATTTCTTTTAAATTTGTTCATGAGATATTTGTTGTTTCGAAGTATATTATGTATGTATGAATTTATGTATGAATGTATACACACACGTATACATATACACATATTGTGTGTTTGTCGGGTTTAACTATTAAATACATATATAGTAACGCAATGACGCGCGTGGGGTGTAATTAAATTATTTCTGGCCTCACAAATTGATAGGACTCGAACCTGTGGCACTGAATCGCTCTTTAACTCAACCATATGCATGGGGCCTACAAGCTACACGGTCGATGTATGTATTGATGCATGAATATCTATAGATTGTATGTATGTCTAGGTTGACTGTTACATACATAGATATTAACGCACTGGCGCAGGGGATAATTAAATCCTTTCTGGCCTCACAAATTGTCCCATGACGTTACTAGGACTCGAACCTGTGGCATCGAATCGCCCGTAAATTGCAAGGCTAACCACGATGTGCTCTGAGCTATTGTATGTATGTATGTATGTATGTATGCATGTATGTGTGTGTGTATGTATCTACGCATGTATGTATTTGTGTGTATTTATGTATGGATGGATGGATGGATGGATGGGTGGATGTATATACAGCACAAAAATGCACAATGGCTATTGGGTGTCAAACAAAAGCAAATACATGAATATGATTATTTTCATTAACAAAAGTTTATAATAATGTAAAACCACAGTATAAAGAGCTGTGGAGAAATCACAATACAGTACTAAAATCAAGGTTAAACGTATGAAAAATAATACATCGCCTCTACGATATTCCACGTGTAAACATATAAGAATGATATATCATCTCTACGATATTCCACCTGTAAACATGTAAGAATGATATATCATCTGTACGCTATTCCACCTGTAAACATGTAAGAATGATATATCATCTGTACACTATTCCACCTGTAAACATATAAGAATGATATATCATCTGTACGCTATTTCACCTGTAAACACGTAAGAATGATATACCATCTGTACGCTATTCCACCTGTAAACACATAAGAATGATCACCTGTACGATATTCCACCTGTAAACATGTAATAATGATATATCATCTATACGCTATTCCACCTGTAAACATGTAAGAATGATATATCATCTGTACGCTATTCCACCTGTAAACATGTAAGAATGATATATCATCTGCACGCTATTCCACCTGCAAACATATAAGAATGGTCACCTGTACGATCTTCCACCTGTAAACATATAAGAATGATCACCTGTACGATATTCAACCTGTAAACATGTAAGAATGATATATCATCTGTACGATATTCCACCTGTAAACATGTAAGAATGATATATCATCTGTACGATATTCCACCTGTAAACATGTAGGAATGATCACCTGTACGATATTCCACCTGTAAACATGTAGGAATGATCACCTGTACGCTATTCCACCTGTAAACATGTAGGAATGATCACCTGTACGCTATTCCACCTGTAAACATATAAGAATGATATATTATCTGTACGCTATTCCACCTGTAAACATGTAAGAATGATCACCTGTACGATATTCAACCTGTAAACATATCAGAATGATCACCTGCACGATATTCCACCTGTAAATATATAAGAATGATCACCTGTACAATATTCCACCTTTAAACATATAAGAATGATCACCTGTACGCTATTCCACCTGTAAACATAAGAATGATACATCACCTGTACGATATTCAACCTGTAAACATAAGAATGATCACCAGTACGATATTCAACCTGTAAACATATAAGAATGATCACCTGTACGATATTCAACCTGTAAACATATAAGAATGATACATCACCTGTACGATATTCAACCTGTAAACATATAAGAATGATCATCTGTACGATATTCAACCTGTAAACATAAGAATGATCACCTGTACGATATTCAACCTGTAAACATATAAGAATGATCACCTGTACGCTATTCCACCTGCAAACATAAGAATGATACATCACCTGTACGATATTCAACCTGTAAACATATAAGAATGATCACCCGTACGATATTCAACCTGTAAATATACAACAATGATACATCACCTGTACGATATTCAACCTGTAAACATATAAGAATGATCACCTGTACGATATTCAACCTGTAAACATATAAGAATGATACATCACCTGTACGATATTCAACCTGTAAACATATAAGAATGATCACCTGTACGATATTCAACCTGTAAATATATAAGAATGATCACCTGTACGATATTCAACCTGTAAACATATAAGAATGATCACCTATACGATATTCAACCTGTAAACATATAAGAATGATCAGCCGTACGATATTCAACCTGTAAATATACAAGAATGATACATCACCTGTACGATATTCAACCTGTAAACATATAAGAATGATCATCTGTACGATATTCAACCTGTAAACATAAGAATGATCACCTGTACGATATTCAACCTGTAAACATATAAGAATGATCACCTGTACGCTATTCCACCTGCAAACATAAGAATGATACATCACCTGTACGATATTCAACCTGTAAACATATAAGAATGATCACCCGTACGATATTCAACCTGTAAATATACAACAATGATACATCACCTGTACGATATTCAACCTGTAAACATATAAGAATGATCACCTGTACGATATTCAACCTGTAAACATATAAGAATGATACATCACCTGTACGATATTCAACCTGTAAACATATAAGAATGATCACCTGTACGATATTCAACCTGTAAATATATAAGAATGATCACCTGTACGATATTCAACCTGTAAACATATAAGAATGATCACCTATACGATATTCAACCTGTAAACATATAAGAATGATCAGCCGTACGATATTCAACCTGTAAATATACAAGAATGATACATCACCTGTACGATATTCAACCTGTAAACATATAAGAATGATCACCTGTACGATATTCAACCTGTAAACATATAAGAATGATACATCACCTGTACGATATTCAACCTGTAAACATATAAGAATGATCACCTGTACGATATTCAACCTGTAAATATATAAGAATGATCACCTGTACGATATTCAACCTGTAAACATATAAGAATGATCACCTATACGATATTCAACCTGTAAACATATAAGAATGATACATCACCTGCACGATATTCAACATGTAAACATATAAGAATGATCACCTGTACGATATTCAACCTGTAAACATATAAGAATGATCACCTGTACGCTATTCAACCTGTAAATATATAAGAATGATCACCTGTACGCTATTCCACCTGTAAACACATAAGAATGATCACCTGTACGATATGCCACCTGTAAACATATAAGAATGATATAATATCTGTACGCTATTCCACCTGTAAACATGTAAGAATGATCACCTGTACGATATTCAACCTGTAAACATATCAGAATGATCACCTGCACGATATTCCACCTGTAAATATATAAGAATGATCACCTGTACAATATTCCACCTTTAAACATATAAGACTGATCACCTGTACGCTATTCCACCTGTAAACATAAGAATGATACATCACCTGTATGATATTCAACTTGTAAACATATAAGAATGATCATCTGTACGATATTCAACCTGTAAACATAAGAATCATCACCTGTACGATATTCAACCTGTAAACATATAAGAATGATCACCTGTACGCTATTCCACCTGCAAACATAAGAATGATACATCACCTGTATGATATTCAACCTGTAAACATATAAGAATGATCATCCGTACGATATTCAACCTGTAAATATATAAGAATGATACATCACCTGTACGATATTCAACCTGTAAACATATAAGAATGATCACCTGTACGATATTCAACCTGTAGACATATAAGAATGATCACCTGTACGATATTCAACCTGTAAATATATAAGAATGATCACCTGTACGATATTCAACCTGTAAACATATAAGAATGATCACCTATACGATATTCAACCTGTAAACATATAAGAATGATACATCACCTGCACGATATTCAACCTGTAAACATATAAGAATGATCACCTGTACGATATGCCACCTGTAAACATATAAGAATGATCACCTGTACGATATGCCACCTGTAAAGATATACTAATGATACATCACCTGTACGATATTCCACCTGTAAACGTAACATATAAGAATGATCACCTGTACGACATTCCACCAGCAAACATACAATAATGATACATAACATGTACGATACACCACCTGTAAGACATATAAGAATGATACATCACCTGTACGATATTCCACCTGTATGACACCATTGCGGTCACCTCTGACACGATGGAACAGACATCACCGATAATCATGATTTTAGCTGGAGGAGTGTACAAGTGGTGGAACATGGCGTTCAGGCCTCGGCCTGGGTCACACTGTAAATAAAACATAGGGCTGGAATTACTTTAGTCTCCAATTGTTTGAAGGTCACTCCTAAAATGAAAGAATTTCAAAATATTGAGATATATTATGGAATATGTTGTTTCAAGATATCGCGATATATTATGAAATATGTTGTTTCAAGATATCAATATATATTATAGAATATGTTGTTTTTATTGGTGTATGTATAAGTATGTAAGTTAGTTGTTATGTAACAGTTATACCAACTCACCCCACCCACTTTTTTAGATTAAGATTAGATTAAGGTTTGTCAATAATGAAAAGAAATCCTTGATTTCATTTCTTGGAATTGTTATTAGATTTCAACAATACAATTCTAATTAAAAGTTCATCAAGATTATGTTAAAAAATAAAACTAAACACATTTAATAATACATATTTAAAGGACTTCCAATTCAATCCGTTTAAAGGGACATTCCTGAGTTTGCTCCATTGTAAGATGTTCCGGACTAATAAATTATTTCTACGATTAAACTTGCGTATTAAATATATTTTCTTGTTTAGAATATTAGTGTCTGTATATTCAATGTGTTTCTGGTCGTCTTAATATTTCTAAGAAGCCGAAACTGGATTTTGTCTTCAAATAATTTCGTACGTATGACAAAAACAATATTTTAGGAAATAAAAGGAAATTTAACCTAGTACAAATATTAGACCGATCAGAAACAGCCACTAATATTTTATTGAGAAAAATATATTTGATATGTAATTACAATCGTTAAAAAGTATCTGTTCATCGATAACATCTTAAAAATTGCAGCAAACTCAGGAATGTCCCTTTAAAAATGCAGTGTTTAATTTTGTTTACAATTTTACGTATTTAAGCACTGCTGTTAATGGGAAGGTACATATAAAAGATCCCTTACTACAAATGGAAACATTTAGCGGGTTTCCTCTCTAAGACTATATGCCTAAATTACCAAATGTTTGACATCCAATAGCCAATGATGATTAAATCAGTATGCTTTAGTGGTATCATTACAGAAAACAATCTTTAACTTTAAAAGGGCATTCCCGAGTTTGCTGCATTGTAAGGTGTTTCCGACTAATACAATATTTCAACGATTAAAGTCACATATTAAATATATTTTCTAGTTTAGAATATCAGTGTCTGTATATTCAATGCGTTTCTAGTCGTCTAAATATTTGTAAGAAGCCCAAACTGGATTTTGTCTTCAAATAATTTCGTACGTAGGAAACAAATGTTTTAGGAAATAAAATGAAATTTAACCTAGTACAAATATTAGAAGGATCAGAAACACGTTTAATATACAGCCATAAATATTTTATACAGAAAAATATATTTGATATGTAATTACAGTTGTCAAAAAGTCTCTATAGTCGATAACATCTTAAAAATTGCAGCAAACTCAGGAATGTCCCTTTAATTACACTGGCAACTTTAAGCTAGTTTTCTTGGAACAGGCTAAGGCAAATTAAAACAAAAATCCGCTCGACAGTCTAGACCCACTACCACCCCTTCGACGTATACATTCCTGCTCACGCGTCTGATGGTGTTTTAAACTAATTATCATGCAAAACTTACAGGAGATATTTCCTACGTCAATATTGATTTCCTTGTTAAAACTTCCTAATGGTGTTTGTTTATTGTATTTACAATAGCGATGTTTCATGCGGGCTCCTGCTTGTACACACCTGGAAATTGGATGTCTTTGGACAAAGATCATACTGTGTAAATATAGGAGTTTACACCAGTCACTGATTTCAGATGAAGCAAATCAAGGGAATGTGCATCTGTGTGTTTTGCAATCGCAACATTTTTTATTTTTTATTTTTGTATCCTGATATTACAAATATGACTGGCACACACACACACACACACACACACACACACACACACACACACACAGAGAGAGAGAGAGAGAGAGAGAGAGAGAGAGAGAGAGAGAGAGAGAGAGAGAGAGAGAGAGAGAGAGAGACACACACACACACACAGAGAGAGAGTGCCGTCTTACCAAAAGCCAAAGCTAATAAAGCAGGAATTCCGTGGAATTAAACTAAGGGGTACAAGAATCATTAATCTGGACACTACTTCTGATAGACATCTTCTGTTGTTGTTCAGTTTGGTTTCTTTGTTTTCGATTGTTGCTGGATTGGGTGGGTTCATATATATTTTTTTTTTAGGGGGGGGGGGGGGTAGTTTTAGCCACATATATTACTACTGTCGTCTATGGGACTTGTTCTGGTGGTATACACCCTATAGCACATATTCAGTGCATAATAATACAAATTATAATTTTGTCTTTTAATTTCATTAAACTATACTGATTGATTAATTAGCCATCACTGGACCATGCAAGTTCACAACGACCTTGACCTTGACAATAGCCACTGTACATGGCCCTGAATGGAGTTTGAATCACAGTTAGCACCGAGGAAAAGTTGGTTTTGGCGTATACTGTAATTATGTTAACAAATTATTTTTACATGGTGTTTGTCTTGCCATATACAACTGCTCTTAAATATATGGTAATGATATCTAGGCAACCTGAACTTAGATTTTAATATCAATGCCAATATTAGGTTAACATAGTTAAATCTTCATGTTCGAAATTCTGAAAAATAAAATGTGTAAAGACCTTGATTTTTGTAGTCATTTTGACATATTTATAGGGTCCATTTTGTACTAGATTCAGAATCCATTTTTCCAGATTTGATTATCTACCTTGGAATAAGTTGATAATTCATTTTATTGTTAAAGCTGCATTACCCAAATGTTACAAGCTAAATAATTAAAATGCTGGATTACAGATGGTAGGAATACATCCAATATATGTATTGTATTCATTTGGATTAGAAAATAATGCAAGAAAATAGATGTTCGGATAATTATGTCATTTCAAAACAGGAGAATATGTGAAAGCTAGATGATAAGCCCAGATATCAGAAATATTTAAAACCTCTTGTACTGTAAAACTACTGTAGGCTATACATAAAATATAGTAAGGAATACTGTAGGCTGCCAATGGTTTTGATGGTCAATTATGAAAACCAACATGGCTGATGGATTTGAATTTCCCGCACCTAGTGACTTGAAGACACACACACACTCAGAAAGAACAGAACAAAACTTTATTCAGCTCAGATCACCAAACGGTGATAAATTGAGGTGGTTTACAAATATATTACACAGACAGCTGCAGTAAACGCTTGACAAAAATATAAACTATACTTTAGTCTATAATTATGCTGTACAGATATTTTTGAACACAGAGTTAATCACATAAGAACATACACAATTGCTTTGTCGTTGGTAACTTGTTCGAATTAAAAAATTGACAAAATTTATAAGTATTGGGTCTGTCATAATTGTGTTTTGTGTGTGTTTTTTTATATGAATCTTTCATTTGCGAAATATGTACATTAAAAAATAATGATATTCATTAACCAAAGGGGTGTTACAGAGAGGACATCTTCGTTCTTGTCTCCCCTGCGCGTGCTGTAACCTCGCTGGGCCGAAGTTCGAGGTGCACTTTTGATAGAGCAGTTAATGCCACGAGTCATATCAGTTTTAATAACTGCGAGTGTGTTTGTTGTAAAACAAATTAATTTTATCTGGGCAAAACATGTATGGACTTTTATTTCATCTAGTACCACTGTGTCGAGTAGCCTTGTGCTTGAAACATGACGTGGGGTACCTGTAAAAAGTACTCAACTTTTGTACAGAACGAGAGTAGTCATAGACGCTACCTGTTATTTGTGACATGATCAGGTTTACCCCTATTTTATTCTTATTCACTCCAAGGGTGAGGGGTGGTAGTATTTATATCCGCGGTGTGTATGTTAATTGATACGCTGCAGGTATGGGTTTTATCCACGTGTTACTATTGTCGTCTGTGGGATTTGATTTGTTTGAGTACACCCCATACATCGCTTTTTACTGATGGCGGAACAGAAACACATTTCATATCAATCATTTTTATTAAATATTAACAAATATCAACTATTTACAAATAAACAAGAAATAAAAATAAAATGGAGATACCTTTGAATTGTTCCATAGGAAGTTGATTCTATAACCAGGAAGTATATCATTTCGTCCGTTGATCTGATCCAGACCCAGCTAAATGGCGGAGAAAATGGCCTCGCCACCATTCCATGCTCCTTCAAAGGGCAACAAGCCAACGAAATACAGATCCTTCACACTTACCACACCAGGTAGGGAGTTTACAACAAGAACTGCGACCAGCAGATGCATTGGTATCTACGTTAAATAAAGGAACATTATATAAATATAAAACCTCTTACTGTGAAATCCTTTATTTCCGTGGGCTTACATTTTCGTGGTCTTGTTCAAAAAGACATTTCGTTGGATACTTAAATTCGTGGATCGAAAAGGTAATATCATAATTTCGTATTAAATATGTATACATATCTTATATTTTCGTTGTGTGCTTAAAGGGACATTCCTGAGTTTGCTGCATTGTAAGATGTTTCCGACTAATAAAATATTTATACGATTAAACTTACATATTAAATATATTTTCTTGTTTAGAATATCAGTGTCTGTATATTCAATGTGTTTCTGATCGTCTTAATATTTGTAAGAAGCCCAAACTGGATTTTGTATTTTAATAATTTCGTACGTATGAAATTTTTTTTTTTTTTACGAAATTTAACCTAGTACAAATATTAGAACGATCAGAAACACGTTTAATATACAGCCACTAATATTATATGCAGAAAAAATATATTTGATATGTAATTACAATCGTTAAAAAGTCTCTTGTAGTCGATAACATCTTAAAAACTGTACCAAATTCAGGAATGTCCCTTTAAATTCGTATACTTCAATAATCCACGAAAATTAAACAACCACGAACAAAAAATGATTTCACAGTATTTCCTCAGTCTTTTCGCATTAAAACATTAATATAAAGAGTTTTTGGGGCGCCTGGACTGGTGCTCTGTAATGTGGCATTACTACAGACAGTTAATCATTATGAACTCTCCTCTGTAGACAAAGTATTGACGGCAAATTCTCAGAATCAGTCTTGAAAAGAGTAACAGTATTGAATATGCTAATATTGGAATATTTTTGAAGTTTCATGGTAGTGACCGAATTGCAATTCTCAGGTATTTTACGGTTTCTGTTACAGACTTTCAAAATGTTATATTGTTTTGGGTGTATTACTGACGAGCAGATCAGCGCAACTTATTATTTTCTTAGGATAAAAGATCTTCGTTTTGAGGGAGAAGTACTTTTAATGCTATTAAGATTAATGAAAAATTAATCATTCTACTTCTGTAATTCATTTAGTTAAAGAATTAAGAATTTTGTTTATAAAAAAATAAATCATATTATAAATGGACAATATCTGTTATATACTAGTAACACATTACCGATATATTTAGAAAAAATTGGCACTTATATATGCTCTTAATAAGTTTATAATCCATGCATTCTTGCAGGAAAAGCATTTTCTCTAAATGCTAAACTGCTATTTATTTCCAACAATGACTATAATCTAAGATTTGAAAAAACCCCACGTAACCCCCCCCCCCCCCCCAACACACACACATACCTAAACACCTAAATACGTAAACACTCAAATTTGTTAAAACTACGTAAAATGCTATTGAGTTAACATAAAAGCAAAGAAAAGAAAAGGCTACATACTAACCTGCAGAAAATACATTACTGGACCACTGTTTCCTTTCACTGCATTTCCTCAGATCGCCGTCTGATCAATCATAGGAAATAAACGAGTGACAATTTAAACAATTATATATACATCCATGCATCTACAGTAAAACCAATATGAATCGGTCACATGTGAGAGCATATTTCAAATAACGTGTCAAAGACAGACGGCGACTTAATCAATTTTTATTACCCACTCACTGGGCATCTGGGTATGTCCTAAACATATTGTACAACCAGATGCTGTATTAGACGTTGTATTACTAGGAAGTAGTTAATAGCGAACTGAGACCATTTTGACTGGCTATACAAGAAACGCTTGCCATAAAACAACATTTGAAAGATTCATGAAAACATATTTATTGTAAATTATTGTATATTTAAATACTATTATCCCGATACGAGGCATTAATGACTAAACGTATGTTTAATACTATACCATATTAAATTTGGTACCAACATGTATGTTTTGAGTTTTTGCAGAGTTGATAAAAGTATGAAATCCGAGGCTTGCCGAAATTTATTTTATACTTTTATCATTTTTGTGCTTATATCCAATAAAGGTTCAAGCACGCTGTCCTTGGCACACACCTCAGCTATCTGAGATGTCTGTCCAGGACAGTAGGTTAGGTGTTAGCTGGTTAGTGGTTAGTGAGAGAGCAGAGGGTGTAGTGGCCTTACACCTACCCATTGAGCCCTTAAGAACTCGCTCTGGGTTCGAGCCGGTACCAGGCTGCGAACCCTGTACCTACCAGCCTGTAGTTCGATGGCTTAACCACTGCGCCACCGAGGCCGGTATACTTTTATCAACTCGTGGTGATAAATTATATCACAAGACACGAGGAGGGAATTCTCTTTATCATCCATTATCATTCTTTTTATTTGCGACAATTGTAAACAATGTCAGTAATGTGGGTTGAATGTGACTATATTTGGCAGAGGTAGACCTTTTAACTAGTAGAACGACAGTGGCGTGACATCACTAATGATAGGTTTAGCGCTGAAACATACACAGTTGACGTAACAAAAGAAGCGATATTTCCTAGGATAATATCGCAAATTATAGTGCCAGCAATATCTCCTACAACAGCCTTTAACGTATGATAAAATGTTACATTCTATTAGTAGTAATACCCCCACTATAGGGTATACCGATTTCACTATTGCATCATCCAAGATGGCCGCCAAACTACGCAGTAGTGGATGTTGATGCAAGGTGATAAAATCGCTGACGTCACGAAAGCCACGCCCCAATGATGAATAATCTCTGACTCTCGTCTAAGAAGACAGCCATCTCATCTATATTTAGAAAAGTGACGTGTCTGTCAGTTCGTTTCAACGCAGTAGTACGAATGAATGAATGAATGAATGAATGAATGTTTAACGACACCCCAGCACGAAAAATACATCGGCTATTGGGTGTCAAATTATAGTAAATGTAAACACAATATGATGATCAACATCAATATAAAAATTCAACAGTTAAATTAAAACACAATGTAAAGAACTGTGCAAAAATACAAATATCACAGTTAGATAATATTTAAAATTTACAATAAAACGCAGTATCACGTAGGAACTGTAAAATAAGTTCTGGATGGAATCGAAATGATTCCATCACATGTCGCTGACCAAAAATATCTTTTCTAGTTTCTTTGAGATGAGCGCAGTAGTACGCTACCCTCCTAGTTGTTACAAGTTTAAATGGATGTAGTAATGTATAGAGATGTTATGAATGCATACACCTTCCAATTCACCAAAACACTAATCGAAATATAAGAATATAAGTGTCGTGAGATTATAAAATCAAATTCTTTTCATATACTGACGATTAATAAAGAAAGATTATACAGATAGTTTGGAAGTTTAAACAGTTACATTGTTCGCAAAGCAATAATAATAATAATAATAATAAAGATTTATTTCAATTAAAGATTCTTATGGCACCGCTGAAAGAAAGAAAAGAAAGGTAGGTCATACCCTAACCTCCAAACACTGTACTATTAAACTATAAACAAGCGCAATGATAATTTCTGTGTGTGGTACCGACCTGAATGATGCAGGCCTACCTCCAAGAATAGTGAATATAGGGAACAATAATAACATTTTATGAAAGAAATGTTACTACACGCCACCATCACCACCCCATGATCGTTTTAATTATATCAACAGAACACATTAAATCCATTTGGAACAGGGCAATGATAACTCTGGTTCTCTCTATATGCGTTGACGATATTTATTCGAGAGGGCCTGTTTTGGGGCGAATCTTTAAAAAAGATGATTTAAATGCTACTTTTTGGTACGCCCTGGTTGTAGCTTACGGAAACATCCGGAGGACAAGGCAAAATATCAATTACTAGCTTGAGTGATATTGAATTACACTGTGTTTTCATTAAGACAGGGTATGTCTCTTTTGTTCCCTCACTAATACATCTGGTAAGCTTATCTTTTTTAATCACTGAATCGTCTGCAGACTGAAACACTTTTTTCTAATCATATTGATCATAATATATTACTGCGTTGTTTGGCGGCCATCTTGGATGATACAATAGTAAAATCGATATACCATATATTGGAAGTATTACTACTATTTTGGTCCTGTACATTCTTTTTCATCTTTTTGGTAATCATATTGTTTATATATTAAAAATTCGCCAACAATAAACTTAACAACAGGCACTTCGCGTAATGACTGGTTACAGAGATTATGTTATGACTGTAACATATATATATATATATATATATATATATATATATAGAGAGATATATATAGATATAGATATAGATATAGATATATAGATATAGATATAGATATAGATATATATATATATATATAGATATAGATATAGATATAGATATAGATAGATAGATACAGAGACAATCTTACGAGTGGAAGTTCTATAAAGCAAAACACATTCACAAGATCATTTCAGGAGAGAAATCACGACCTACGTCCAGTGATAAAGCGCTCGCCTAGAATGGATCTCCGTCGGTGGGCCATTTGGGCTATTTGTCGTTCCAGCCAGTGCACCATAACTGGTACACCTATAACATGGTGCATATAAAAGAGTCAAAAGTACCAAATGTTTGACACCCAATAGCCGACGATTAATAAATCAATGTGCTCTAGTGATGTCGTTAAAGAAACATATTTTTAATCTTCAAAAAAGGCACAGTTGTGGTTTGTGTACTGTTTTTGTCACTCGGATTTATCGACTAAGCCGGTTCAGTAGGTTGTACTGTAAATCATCTGTATATTTACTATCTGCGCATCCAATAGTGAAAGTATGTGGTATTGAATAGTGAAAGTATGTGGTATTGTCTGACAAACATTTACTGAGGTAATTCTTTCAATTAGATGGTGAGAGAAGATATTATTTAGCATCTGTCCTGTGGGTAATCAAAGTAGGTTTATTTCATTCCATTTCCCATCATTTGATATCGAAGATCAATTTTAATATTAAACCAACCGTTCACCCCGCGTTGAAGACTTCGACCTTAATAAGCGGGAGAAAGGTTTAGTTCAATATACCTTTCTTTTAGATATTTACTTATTTCTTTGTTATTGAAGAAAATCAAAGTGCACAAAATACCTTTTGTTTGGCTGTATTAGTATGTTGTCTTTAGATGACCCATTTGTTGCCAAGTACTTCAATATAAACTGTTTTCAATTTGCGCCCGATTCTTGTTCTATATACAATAAAATATCACAGAATTTGTCTGTAACCTTTTAAAATTGGAGAAAACACAAACATCGATGAATAAAAAGTTTAGATTTTTCTGATATGAGTATATCCCCCCTGGAGTTGAAATAGTGCCCACCCGGGGTACAGAAAATGTGCCTTTTTCACTCCATATAGGACGGGACGTAGCCCAGTGGTAAAACGCTCGGTCGATGCGCGGTCGGTCTGGGATAGATCCTCGTCGGTGGGCCTATTGGGCTATTTCTCATTCCATCCAGTGCACCACAACTGGTATATCAAAGGCCGTGGTGTGTATTAGCCTGTCAGTTGGATGGTGCATATGAAAGATCCATTGCTGTTAATCGAACATGAGTAGCCCATTAAGTGGCGACAGCGGTTTTCTACTCGCTTAACCGTATTTCTGACGCCATATAGCCTTAAATAAAATGTGTTGGATGCGTCTTTAAATAGAAGATTTCTTTCTTTTTTTCACTCCATGATGAATACTGGAATGTGTCTTGTAATATGGAATTTTTGGGTATGCTCAGCACGTTTTTTGTAGTGAAAATCTACATTAGAAAATCCAATATGGCTATATACAGTTCAACATAGCGAACACAAATAGGCATATATAAAAGCAGACATAGCTTGTAATATATCCTTTTTATGTGTTCTGGGTCCATAAACGCTAAAGTACAATTTGATACTTCCCGACATCGTAATCAAAGATGACAATCCAATACCACAAGACGGCAATGAACTGAGAGAATTATAAATTATTTCATATATAAACAGAATCATTAATTTCTTGAAACCAGTAGAGCAAATATTTCTACGTTTTTAGCCAGTAGTGTCCAATGCTTCATTAAACTCGATTTTGCAACTAACATTATCATGGTACATGTCTACCGTCGTATAATTTTTAGTATTTGATCTATCCATATATATGTTTACCTGTAAATGAGAACCCTATACTTCCAGAAATACTTTAACCGAATAATCTCTTACATGTAAAGGTATCTAGATGGTCGGTCTAATTTGTGAACGTTATTAATGTTGGATACTCCGTTTGTCCAGTGGGTCAAGTTTTTTTCTACAGTTATGTAGATAAATGCATTTAAACTGTTATATCTTCGACTCCTTCAAAACCACTTAACAAATTCAAAAACAAAAATTGCCTTGGCAAATTTATGAACGTGATCATTCTGGCCCACTTGAGGAAGGGGACATTAAAGCCCGCAAATCTTATGATAATAATAATTTATTCCCCGTAAACATACAGTTCATAGGCACACACATATACATTAATATATATATCGCATAATTATACATACACATAATACATTATCCATAGTTTATCACATAATTATGCATACACATATAGTTACATATTCCTCACATAATAATACATTTCAGTACATTGTGGAGAGTGAAAGTAAAGTTGTGTTTTTAATTTAACGGCGCCTCTAGAGCACATAGATATTTATCTTATCATCGGCTTTTGGACGTCAAACATATGGTCATTCTGGCATATTTCTTTAGAGGAAACCCGCTGCCGCTACTCTTTCCGATAAGCAGCAAGGGGTCTTATGTATGCACTTTCCCACAGACAGGACAGCACATGACACGGCCTTTGATGAACCAGTTGTGGACCACTGGATGGAACGGAAAATAGCCCAAACTGCAAATGGGTCTACTGAGAAGGATCGATCTGATGACCGACCGCTTCACAGACGGACACACTACCGCTTGAGCTACATCCCACTCCCTTGTGGAGAGTGATACGTAGATCTATCATAAATCATATTTTCTCAGAGTTATTGCAGTTTAGTAGATACTACTTGACTAATTCCAACACAACTTTATTGCAAGCTTCCGTGGCATATGGAGAAACAAATCTATGAATGTGGTCAACGTCTCTTTGGGCTTTAGGGGTGGGGCCTAAAAAGGGGGAAATCGTGCCAAAATTATAAAATCATCGTCTCTACTTCCAGAGATGCTTCATATATTCAAAGATCAATTGTTGGTTTATTTAATTTGTGAATGTCATAAATGTCAGGTTCCCCAACGATGGGCTAAGTTTACTATAGTTACAGTGTATATAAAGGAATGCATTTAAACTGTAATGCCTTCAGATCTACCACCGAGGGGTGGGTCTCAAAAGGAGGAAAAACTAAGACAGTTTTTAAGAATCTTCTTTTCTTCCATAAATAGCAAGCCTTGACACATGGAAAAAATATATTTGTGAATTTGAATATTGCAACACAAGCGACCCCCGCCCCGGGAAGAATCAAGGGTCAGTCAATTTTTATAAGTCTTCTTTTCTACTTAATTTAATAGTCTTCATATATGTAAAAGTCATTAGATGACTGATCAAAGTGGGCCTCTTGTTTTAATATAACAATAAAGGTTACGATACCATGCTTTTGGTGTGCTAGTAATTTCCATTATTAATCGATTTCATTAGCTAATATACACCAAACGTTTACCACAACAGTAAACACATTTGATAATTTGTAATTTAATTATTCAATTTTAAATATATATTTAAACTGTGCGTTTTAATCATTCAATCTGTTGATTACTAGTATATATACTAATTTATCAAGATTTATATGAATTTTATTACAAGGTGGAATGCTATAAGCAATTAAAATTGATTTGTATCAATAATGCACGGGTACAGACAATGGACTAAAAAAAACCTCTTACAAAACATATTGCAAATGAAATAATAATTTGAACAGCGAGCAAACACGATTAAAATTTTATTTGTTTTCGTAACATATTACAATGTTCACATACCTCAATCTGCCCACCCAAGGCTTAGTGCCGTTTATAAAGTTAAAGTTTGTTTTGTTTAACTACACCACTAGGGCACAGTGATTTATTAATCATCCGGCTATTGGATGTCAAACATTTGGTAGTTTTGACGTATAGTCTTAGAGAAGAAACCCGCTACATTTTTACATTAGTAGCAAGGGATATTTTATATTCACCATCCCACAGGCAGAATAGCACATATCACGGTCTTTGATACACCAGTCGTGGTGCACTGGCTGGAAGGAGAAATAGCCCAATGGGAACATCGACGGGGATCGATCCCAAACCGACCGCGCATCAAGCGAGCGTTTTAGCAATGGGCTACGCCCCGCCCCTTACAGTTTATTTCCACGTTTAGGATGGCCATAATAAAGTGTAGTATCTACATGAGTAGCCCCTGCGCGTGCTGTAACCTCACCGTGGTGCAGGGGTGTAACATTTTCTTTGAGAATGGCCAATACAGCACAAAATTGAAGTTTTTAGTAAAATTCAGTATCTATCTGTGATATTTGTGTTTTTTGCACAGTTCTTTACACTGTTTTTTGAATTTTTATATTGATGTTGATCATCACTTTATTTATTTGCATTACCATAGTTTGACACCCAATAGCCGATGTATTTTTCGTGCTAGGGTGTCGTTAAAAATTCATTCATTCATTCTACATGAGTAATGAAGGATAAATCATCCAGATAATAGTTGACTGGCTAACAACGCCTAAAAAGCTACTCGATACTTAGAGAGGAAACCCGCTACATTTATCCAAATTAGTAGCATGGTGGTGCATTGGCTGGAACGAGAAATAGCCCGATGGTACAGCCACGAGTATCGATCCCAGACCGACCGCGCATTAGGCGTTCCGCCCGTGGTATCTACTATTTGTAGATATCTACCCTTACTTTTGCGATATCCATCTTAAATATTTTAAGTTCTTATATAGTTATCCTGTTAACATTTTCTTTGAAATATTGTTTTTGAGGAATGGGGTAGGGTTCTCAAGATGGTCGTTACACACATATACTTCCAAACAAACCTTATATGTAGGATATAGACATTAACTGGATGTCAAAGTAAGCTTCAGCTGCAATACGAAACAATATTTGTGGTTGTGAAGCTAAAACTTTATGTGAAATGTCTGCTAAAACTTAAAATTGTGCAAATTGTGTCGTGTAACGTTAAAGAAAGAGTGCTCTGTGAGACTAAGACTAAAACAAAATTCAATATTTTTGACATGTATGAATTGTCGAAGTATTCATACGCCGATCCAGGATTTTTTAATAGAGGGGCCCAAAGCTCGTTATTAAAAAAAATTATATAATTAAAGGTCCTTGTCAGGAGGACGTGATACTTTTGCATTTTTGTGTATTCTGTAATATCTATTGTTTGACCAAAAATAGGGCCGGCGGGCCCGCTCCTTAATCCGCGCCTGTTATTAATTGTTTTGGTAAATACTTTACGATGTTGTTTGCAAGGTCACCCGTAAGCACTTCGATGTCATTATACCTGCCGTGGAAATGAAGGTTGTATCAAAACAGGTAGTTACACACAGAAAGCTGCACGTCCTACAATGCTATCATAATTGTTTTATCTCTACGGATGTAGGCATTGATACAAATCACTATGAGCATTCGTCTCCCCCACCCCCTCCCCCAAGGTGGTACGAATTGGCCAAACATTGGGTTCATGGACTAATATACGCGATACGACATTCAGCACCGTATGGGAGCGATAGTGTATGTATGTATACCTGTATCATTCTTTATTTTTACCTGTATCATTCTTTATTTTTAAAGCATAGGTGGGGCCATTTATGATGCCAGGGACTGGCATGCATAAATCTCAGCTGAAGGTTCACAAACAACTGTGACCATCGGCCATTCAAGCTGTAACCGGAAGTGGTTAGGGGATTTAACTCTGCCTATTTTTCCTCGCGAGTTTCTAATAGAGACAATACTAGTGGTTGTCTTATGAAAATGTTAACAACAATACTAGTTTTTAACGTAACACAACGACGTTTTGGCTGTAATAAAATAAACCTGTTTTCGGGTGTTATTTTCCATCGTAAAAAGTGTGTGTGTGTGTGTGTGTGTGTGTGTGTGTGTGGTGTGCGGGTGTGGGGGACATTTGCACGTTGATCTCCACACTCCAAAAAGTAGGAGCACATGTCCCCTCCAGCACCAAGTGAAGCCTATGTAAGTACTAATGTTGGTCACTTTGTTGTAACATTCTCTTTGAGAATGGCTAATACAACTCCCCTTTTTGGGTACCATGTTTGCCGTGAGGTGTGACCCGTGTCCATTGTAAACTGAATCATTTTTCTACGGAACTAACTGTATATTTGGTATTTCTTGAAAAAAATATCTGGCTACAATCTAACTGTAGACCCTTGAATCGTCAACTTCGCCTCTTTCAATTTCTAATGACGTAATTTTCTAATTATGCCCGTTATGGCCTCTATTACCTGAAGTCAATGACAACATTGCCAAGGGCAGTGTTAGTCCGCTTTATGGATGGTGAACATGTGATGCGCCACATCCAGGGCATATGGAACGGGATATGGAGTGATATGTTTATAGAAACAATGTTCATGCGATACGGGCATGGGAAAGGTGGGATCATCTGAATAACATTAAAACCCCAGACTCTTATGACATGGGCACTCAGTCTCCATGCATGCAGTCAACTGGTTGGAGACATAAGTCGTATGTGTGAGGAAACTACCTCAAAATACCAGAATGTACAAAAGGAGGAGATGAATGCAAGGATTGCGTCAGATAAACAGGACCGGTTGGGGCTTCGGAAAAAAGCTGGAACTTTGTATTGGCCCACTCAATCCAGAAGGACATCCAGAAAATATTGTCAATATCCATGACGCACTAGCAATTGGTAGCCAGCAATTGAAAGAGTTTGAAAAACGTTGGCCTGCAGGGTTCTATAACACAATTTCCAAGAAAGTTTAAACAATGTCAATTACAAAGAAACATGTGAAAGTTGGCGAGACCAATGTCATTGACACGAACATCATATACCAGAGAAGGGAAGTAGACGTGGAGCATGTCTTGTTATATGAGTTGGCACCTGAGGCAACATCATTGTTCACGGATGCTGGAGATCTGCGAATAGCCACATCAAAGTCAACCTTGAAAAAACAGCTTCAAGTAGAAATCTCAGGACGGCATGCTACCGACGATATTTCTTGCACTGTGATCGATGGATGTGCTTTACTGTGGATACCACACTGGCCAGCAAATGGCAAAGTTAGTGACTTTGTAGCTAGTTTCAAGAAACACATAAGTACAATGTTGGACACAGGCGATGCTCATCTCGTGTTTGATAGGTATCGTCAATACAGTACGGAGTCTGTAACACGACAAACACGAACTGGAAAGGAAGTCAGTAGAGTGCATCAACTGACTCTCAATACCGAACTTGTGTCACAAAAGGTTGTGCTTCTGGTCACCGCAAACAAGATTCAGCTCATAAATATCATCTGTACAGACCTCAGAAACGATGTGAAATTCCACAAGGCTCACACACAGAACCACAGACTCGTGGTCACTGGACAAGATAATACATCAGTATTGTGCACTTACGACACGAAATGATGACGTCTCACGAGGAAGCCGACACCATTGTTGTTCAGCAATCGATTTTGGCTGCCAAGGATAACACTGGCATATCGGTCTTGTGTGATGACACAGACGTGTTTGTGTTACTACTGTATCACTACTCAGAGAAGAAACTGACATCTCCATTCCTGATGAAATCGCCAGTGCATGACAGAGCTGTTGTAGACATCCGGGCAACCGTAGCTAAGCATAAAGCCATATTACCCGGACTTATAGCTGCTCACGCACTATCGGCAAGTGACACGGTTGTGTCCTATTTTGGTATTGGCAAAGGCAAGGTATTGAAGACACTACGGGCTGGATACTCACTCTCCCTGTTGTGTGACATTGATGTCGGAATGCCACAGGTCATCGAACAAGCAAGTGCGTTCATTGTAGCATGCTATGGACAACCGAACTGTGTCACAATGTCTGAAGCACGTCTGAAAGTTTGGGCTCTAACAACTGGGACTGGAACAGCATCCACTTCGAAACTTAGTTCTCTCCCTCCAACCACTGAAGCGTTTGTTGAAAATGTAAGAAGGGCACATTTGCAGGCACATGTATGAAAAAAAGGCGTTGGTCTAGCTTGATCCAGTTCAGTATGGTTGGATGAAAGATTATCAAACCAAATCCCTTTCACCTACTGTTGTACCCAGCAATGTAGATGTTGCGCCTGCAGATATTTTGCAGCTCATCAATTGCTCGTGTGCAACAGACACCCCGTGCAACACTATGAAATGTTGGTGTAGCAAATCGAAGCTTCCATGCACTGTATTTTCTGCATGTCGGGCAACCAACTGCGGTAATGTTCTTACTTGTTCGGTGGAGTCGGCTGTCGACATAGAAGTTGAATGAAGGAGACACAAGACTATCGTTCACATCGAACAAACTATTGCCCGTGTAATGAAGGTTGAAAGTCTCCTTGAACAACACTCAACTAATCTACGACTGTATGTAGCCCTGTAAGGTCCTCATGAAGAAAATCTACATTGCAATATATAGACATAAGGCCCACAGAATGGAAATGTTACAAAACTAAGATACAAGACGATACACCACCAGCATATCAATGAGGGATTGTAATACCCATCTGGTAGGCATCGTCCTGTCGCTGGGTTATAAACATTCTGCTGTGGTCATGGTGGTAGTCTAATGTAGTTCGCGTATATTTCATAGAAATCCTGTTGGTATTAATTTTGTGTTCTGTGGAGCTTCCTTTTCTTTTTCTCATTTATGTCTGCTGTTGTTCCTGTAATTCTTACTATCATTTGGGGATCTTATAGCTATGGTTGTGTTGGGTATCTCGACGCACATGTGTTGCCGTCACCGTATTGGGTTTTCTTACATAATAATACTGTATTACATTTACAAATATATTGCGAAATAAATATATTTGGCGGCCATCTTGAATTTATGCAAATGAGTCAATATGTCATATGTGGGATCTACTTTATCTGATTCTCACTCCCATGAGATGGGTGTGGCTAAAGGTAGCATACTGTCAGTAACTTTATTTTCTGTCAACATTAACAACATCACCCAATGATAAAACCTGGTGTTGATAGCTCGTTATATGTCGATGATTTTCAGATTTGCAACAGGTCGTCCAGTATGAGTATCATGAACGTCAGTTTGTGCTTTGTTTGAATAAACTTCAACAATGGGCAACTGACAATGCATTTCGATTTTCAAAAGTTAAAAACAGTCTGTATACATATCTGTCAGAAACGAGGTCACCATTTAGATCCTTAACTGTTTCTGGACAAAAATCCAGTTCCAGTTGTGGAGGAGACCCAATTTCTGGGGATTATTTTTGACAGGAGGCTATCTTTTGTTCCTCATTTACAGTATATTAAAATAAGGGCTTGAAGGCCCTCAATATCTTGAAGGGATATTCCTGAGTTTGCTGCACTTTTTAAGTTGTTATCGACTAACAAATACTTTTTAATGGTTGTAATTAAATATCAAATATATTTTTCTGCATAAAATATCTATAAAGTCGGAGCATAAAGTTTCGATCTGCCCCCCATTCAGTCTTGGTAATAACTTTTAAAGGGACATTTCTGAGTTGTAAAATGTTTCAGACTAATAAAATATTTCTACGATTAAACTTACATATTAAATATATTTTCTTGTGTAGAATATCAGTCTGTATATTCAGTGTGCTTTTGGTCGTCTTAATATTTGTAAGAAGCCCAAACTGGATTTTGTCTTTTAATAATTTCGTACGTTTGAAAAAAAAATATTTTACGAAATAAAATGAAATTTAACCTAGTACAAATATTAGAACAATGAGAAACACGTTTAATATACAGCCACCAATATTTTATGCAGATATGTAATTACAATCGTTAAAAAGTGTCTTGTAGTCGACAGCATCTTAAAAATTGTACCAAACTCAGGAATGTCTCTTGAAAACACTTTGATTTGTATACCAAATTTTAAAATGTACTTACTTTCATATTTGTATTCTATTGTATTTTCCACACAGCTCTTTACACTTTTTTCTTTTCTTTTTACATTTTTGTATAAATAATATTTCACTACACTTACCTTTTGATGACATCCAACAGGCGATGTGTATTTGGGATAAGTACTTTCCAAACATGTCATATACGCAGAAGGAAGATGGGTAAATTAACCATTAACTGAAGCATAAATATTTAATAGAGAAATACAACACATATATTATTTGGTTTTTGTTTGAAGTGGTAAAATTGGTTATTCAAGCATTGGTCCGTGATCATCTCTCTCTCTCTCTCTCTCTCTCTCTCTCTCTCTCTCTCTCTCTCTCTCTCTCTCACACACAGACACTGCTAGATGAATGAAATACTTTTAGGAAAAGGAAAATGGCTGTGTTCTATACATAACACCGATAAATTAGATTGTTTGAATCATGGGATGATTTTAAATGGGACGTTTTACATGTAGTTGGATTTGGTATACTTTTCCTTTTTTTCTTCTTTGTTTTGTGTGTGCAATTTGTAAAGATATCATACACACACAATGTTTTGGAGAACAACGATCCAAAGACCAACGAAAAATCGATTGCAAAAAACAACAAAAGTATTTATTGGTCATCATTATATATACAAAAAGAATAAAACCAATTTCGTTGCATGTATGGTGGATGTACGTTCCACCTAATGTACAACATAAAGATTGCAGCATATCCCAAAATGAGGCCCGTAGGAACGGTATCTGAAGCATAAGCGGTGCAAAGTTAAAGTTTGTTTTGTTTAACGAAATCACTAAAGCACATTGGTTAATTAATCATCGGCTATTGGATGTTAGCCATTTGGTAAGTAATTTCCTTTTTAGGTGACTGGATTTAACTCAATCGGTCGAGTGCTCGCTTGAGGTGCTTGCGTCGCAGGCTCAAACCACCTCTGTGGATCCATTCATCCGATTTTTTTTTTCGTTCCAACCAGTACACCACAACTGGTCAAAGGCCGTGGTATGTGCTTTCCTGCCTGTGGGAAAATGCATATAAAAGATCCCTTGCTGCATTAGGAAAAATATAGCGGGTTTCCTTTGATGACCACATGTCACATGTTCCGTGATGTTAAACAAAACAAACTTATTTTCTTTAAAACAAAATCAAGTTGGAATTCGAGTTCAAGTATAACAATGAAAAGAACGAATGAATGAAATACATCGGCCATTGGGTGTCAAACTACGGTAGGTGAAAAGAATCTCTTTTGAACTTTACCCTAATAATTACAACAGTCTGTCTGTCTGTCTGTCTGTCTGTCTGTCTGTCTGTCTCTCTCTCTCTCTCTCTCTCTCTCTCTCTCTCTCTCTCTCTCTCTCTCTCTCTCTCTCTCTCTCTCTCCTACGGTCGTGTAACTATGTATGGTTGCTTGTCTTGTGGAAAGAATAACAACAAAACAATGCAAAGAACGCAAACTACATGTACATCAATAGTCAAAATGGGAGACGTCAATTCAAGGGGAGTAATCGTTGGTGGTAGGAATTAAGGCTCGAATGGTGTTCGTTTCGAATGGTTCAGATTAAGACACAGTCTCCACCACTGTTAATCTGTTGTTCACGGTGTTCACGGTGTTGACGGTGTTGTGCATCGTGGTTTCTTCGTCACCCACGCTGTTCCAGTGTTTAGTCATCTGAAAATTTTAAAGGAACATTGTTATCCATGACTGGCCCAAAACTGTTGGTTTTCCAAAAATTAATATAAACAATGAAACCCCTCTAAACCGAACACCCTCGAGTAAAATGTCCGGTTATAAGAAGTATCCGATTTAGAGAGATTAAGTTCTGTGCTGACCGTGAAAAATGTCCAGTTTTGAGGGAATTCCGGTTTACAGACGGTTTGAGAGGTTTCACTCTGTAAATTAACACACACTCACTCTCAAACATACATACATATATAGAGAGAGAGAGAGGTTATTACCAGTGTTTTTCCTATATCGTCAATATCATATATTAGGAATACAATTTTCATTATGCGAGCCTCTGAAGCTCCACTGTTATACCGTTATCTAAATCTCGCCAAATGACCACGATATCAAAACGTAGTAACCCGATATTCTTGATATCTCTTGTACACGAGACAGATGACTTCAGTATCATCTGGACGTGTCTATTGCTCGATTTGAACCCATGGTTTTCCGCTTGATTGTTTGACAAGACTGTTTCATAATTACCTTGGGCACAAAAATAAGACACTGTGTTACAGCGGTTCCCATGGTGATGATGAACGACGTGATGCCGTAGTTGAGGTTGATGTTGGACTTTAACGTGAAGAAGACCATGACGCCGAGGAAGGCGAGAACCAAGACGTTGTAGATGCAGATGCCGATCATCTTCGAGTCATTCAGAGATTCCACTTTTACCTGGTGGTTTGATTGATTGAAACATATTTGATATTTTCTATTTGGCTTTAATCCTACAAATCCAATACCACCAAAAACCAACCCTCGCCCGCTACCGACCCTGGTCCGGCGGCTTGTGCTCCTTTGCACAGGCCAGCGCGGGTGAACCCCCTCTTCCACCCACCCAAACATTTTCCTATCCTGGACGAAGGAGCTGGCGTGTGCTACAACAGCTTGTTCGGAATGTGCACGTTGAAACCTATGACCTGACCTAGACACAAGTTATACAACTTGCTAGACCTTCTCCATACGTCACAACAATAATATATTTATGCAATTTATATATGAACAGAAATAAATATTATTGTAAGAATGAATGAAACCGAGAAAAGACGTAATAAAGTTTTCCTTGTTTTCGATAATTAGACAGCAGGTTTGCTACAAAACACAAACAACGTCAAGGTATCGCAATGATTACGTAATGTCTAAAAAACCCAACCCAATAACAAAACAAAAAACACCCCAAAACAACAACCCAGAAGAATTTGTAGCTTACCGGACCGAATATCCGGCAGGAATGTTAAACAATTTTGACCCTGATAAAAATAACTTTATTAATATATAATTGTGCGTGAGTTTCTGTGTGAGTTTCTGTTGGCTCCCCTGTCAGTGTTCTTCAGCGTGTCTATCAGGTTCTACTAATGTCGTATATGTACAACAAAAAAGTGCGAATGTTTAAGTGTTTGAACGCCTTTGTATTACCTTCCTTGTTTAAGTGTTTGAACACCTTTGTATTACCTTCCTTGTTTAAGTGTTTGAACACCTTTGTATTACCTTCCTTGTTTAAGTGTTTGAACACCTTTGTATTACCTTCCTTGTTTAAGTGTTTGAACACCTTTGTATTACCTTCCTTGTCTGGAAAGTGCGAATGTTTAAGTGTTTGAACACCTTTGTATTACCTTCCTTGTTTAAGTGTTTGAACACCTTTGTATTACCTTCCTTGTTTAAGTGTTTGAACACCTTTGTATTACCTTCCTTGTCTGGAAAGTGCGAATGTTTAAGTGTTTGAACACCTTTGTATTACCTTCCTTGTCTGGAAAGCGAGGAAAACCCCAAAGAGGAGCAGAATTCCCTGAACAGCAAACAGAGAAGCAGTGAAATAAATCTGACGAGGCGACTCGCAGTGTTCGACTTTTCTGTGAAGCTCCGAGTCTGCCACAGTGTCTATCTGAAAGCCAGAAACAAATGAGTATACAGAACATATTATGGTAGCACCGAATTTAGTGAAATTCTAAAAAAACAAAAATAATAATATCAAAATACATATATATAAAAATACCGTCTTACTTACATTGCATTATATATATATATATATATATATAGGTACAGCAGGAATGTGGAAGTCCTATAGTATGTGCACATACTACGGCCTTTGATATACCAGTCGTGGTGCACTGGCTGGAACGAGAAATAGCCCATTGGCCCACCGACTGGAATCGAACCCAGACCGCCGCTCATCAAGCGGACGCTTTACCACCAGTCTACGCCCCGCCCCATTCATGCATTGTATAGTAATACCAAACTGTTATATTAGCTACGAACCGAATGTTTGACTACACACTTTCATAGATATAGCTAATTAGGCTTCCACTGTTGGAGGAAGAACAGGTGGCCGAGCAGTTAAAGACGCGGACTGTCAAATACTATGTGAGTCGTTGCAGTAGGATGGAATCCTACCAATTGACGCATTGTGTTTTTAAATATTATAAGCAGGACGTCAATGTTACCTCTGTTGGGAGGTTGTCAACAATAAGTTGTACAGGATCCAGGATAAACCACATGATCAAGATGGAGACGTTGATGGTGACTATAATACACACCATGATAAAAAGCTGCACGTCCTTTACAATCTGAAATGAGACATAACTTTAAAGGGACATTCCCGAGTTTGCTGCAACTTTTAATATGTTATCGACCAACAGTGCGTTTTTAATGATTGTAATTACATATCAAATATATTTTTCTGCATAAAATATTAGTGGCTGTATATTAAACGTGTTTATGATCGTTCTAATATTTTTACTAGGTTAAATTTAATTTTATTTCCTAAAATATGATTTTTTCGTACGTACGAAATTATTTGAAGACAGAATCCAGTTTGGGCTTCTTATAAATATTATGACGACCAGAAACATATTGAATATACAGACACTGATATTCTAAACAAGAAAATATATTTAATATGTAAGTTTAATCGTAGAAATATTTTATTAGTCGGAAACATCTTACAATGCAACAAACTCAGGAATGTCCCTTTAATATGTTTCAGCATTTGGCAAATGGTAAAGTAGAACTACAGAAAAAAACCCAGAACATGTTTTGTGAAGTCTGCGGAGATTACATGTGAAAAAAGACTAAGAGCTGTGTGTCCTTTACAATCTGTAATGAGAAATAACTTTAAAATGCTTCAGCATTTGGTAAATGGCAAAGTAAGTTCAGGAAAAATAAAACTGATTTTTTTTTGTTAAGACTTTAAAAATGACATATATATTATTCAAACGTCGAGCTGTTGTAGAATATTGTGGGCCAATCTACCAAACGTTTAAGTACCGCGGATGTCGTTGAGCTTCTCAGATATACATATATATATATACATACATATACATATATATAACTGATCATTATAATATATAATTTAATTGCTATTTATTCGGATTTTAATTATTTTACTACTTGTTTTAGCCAGGAACAAAAGAAGAAATGTTTTATTAAACGACGCCGACGCACTCAACGTATTTTAATTGCGGTATATGGCGTAGGATGCTGTAACATATTCAAGTTCTTTATTGCTTTAAGTTTCTACAACTGATCAGCATAATACAATGTATAACAAAATAATAAATATATACAGGATATGTACAGGATTATGGTGGAGAGTGATTTAGTAAATACTAATAATATTAATACTACTAATAATAATTAATAAATGAATCATAAGGGGTCATCAAAATACTCATAATAAAATGGAAATTTATTCTCTTAATAATTAATGGGATCATTTTTAATTCATGCATTGACTATAAACGAAAAGTTACAGTTTGATGTTTTTTTAACCTTTCTTTTCTTTGCGCCGTTTGTAAAGATGACATACACACGCCATGTTTTCGAGAACAACGCTCCAAAGACCATTGAAAAGCCGATTGCAAGAAATAAAATCTTGATCTAAAACAGAAAGAAAAAAAAGAGACATGACATTACATAGCATCACACATAAGTACCATATATTCATTTCTCTCGATAATTTGTGAGCTCCCCGATAATTTTATATATATATATAGAGAGAGAGAGAGAGAGAGAGAGAGAGAGAGAGAGAGAGAGAGAGAGAGAGAGAGAGAGAGAGAGAGAGAGAGAGAGAGAGAGAGAGAGGAAGAGAGAGAGAGGAAGGATTCGTCACGAATATTTGCCGAGACAAATACCAATTAACTAGACTTCTTAAAAAACACGAGTAGCGAATTCTATTTATCCTATAACACTTCTAAAATAACATTTTAATTAATTTTTTTGTAAATCATCACAGTACTAAAGTCGCCACCATCGATAATATGACGTCATCACGATTGACACAGATTAGTTTGACGTCACGCATTTTAAACAAATCTTTGAAAACGTTACGCTCAGGTACACGGGTCTTGTTGGCTTGTAAGGAAATGATCCATCCACAGCAACACATTACCTAGCTACCTTGCAAATTTGCATACCATTATTAACCGGGTGGACACTCTAGTAAAGTATATTACAACATGCACTGTTGCCACATGGGTTGAAAATACAACACGTGCTAAAAATAAGTGGATTTGTTAACTTTAAACTATAAAATGTTGTAAAATGATGTTAAATGAGACAATGTGATTTGTTTATAATGTATATAGAATTACTCTGATATGCTTTTGGTTTTTAAAGGACTTGTTAGTCTATTTTTATAGCATGGCTTTTGGATACATTACCATAAAATAATGGGGCATTGTTTTACCTTGACTTGTATCGTAAAATGAATTGTTTTATGAGATTAATTGTTGCTGTGCCTACTAATTCCGTTTGGGGCACAGTTTGCCCCTTCGTATTTACTGTATGAAAAATAAACATGCTGTTTCCCATAACGTCGACATGCATAGTCTAAGTAGTAGTGGTCCACTCTAGCCAATCGGTGCCTGGTTCTTTTATATATTCTCATTGTATTGGCTAGTGTCAATCAGGATAAACCCGACCCCATTCTGATAAATTCCGACTACACATCCCGTATAATTCTGACTACTACCGGGTAATTCCGAATACACATCCCGTATAATTCTGACTACTACCGGGTAATTCCGACCCCACAGAGTATTTTTAAAAATATATCTACCAGGTAAAACTAGTAGAGTGTAATAATCCAGGCTGTATTTTTTCACTGTTAACAAGCATTAGGCCAAGAGAATGAAAGTTATAGATTTGCGTCCGAATAATTTTTAAAACACATGCGGCTTTTTTTCATTTTTCATTATTTTTATTGATCTATTATTTCCATAGTAGATTTAAGTCCAAATGAGGTCGACACATCAAGAGTTTGGCAATTTTCGTCAATGTTTGGAATATACTGCTTCCTGCTTGAGGATTCAATGCTCTACTGGGCTACACTTCAGAAGGACCTCGTAGACATTACCACTATTGACGATTTGGAACTTGAATTTGTGTGATCATTAAGTGCCTTTTTTGTGCAAATAATGAAAATTTTCAGCGGTACCTTTCACGGCATGCGGGCGGTGGACGCAAATCTATAACTTTCATTCTCATGGCCTTAATATGCAATGCATTGGACAGCAAATGTGTATTACAGTGTGAAAAGATATTTTATATTAATTACTATTATAATCTACATCGCTATTGAAATAGCTGAACATTATTAAACATAAAAAAATAATTAAACTTTGGGTGTTTTTTTTAACAGTCAACATGCATTAACAATATATAACTATCATTTATTGACAGTATGTGTTTTTAACGTCCGTTAACAATGGTCAGAGGAAGTCAAGTTAAAACGATTTTGCACAATAACAACTTTGCCACGAAATTTAAAACCAAAGGAACACATCTGCCTGAAGCCCATTCGTCTATTTGTAAATTCAGCTGGTACTGAAGCTTTTAAGTAAAATATACCCCTTGAAGAAGTATGTCCGTCCATGAATTTAGAAATTAACCGAGCAGACTTCCTGTTAAAGTATGCAACTTTGCGTTCACCATCAAATATTGCAACAGCGTTGGGATCATACACATGCATTGCATCTCCCTTAGCTTGATAAATACATCCTACCCGCACTTCCCTCCAACCATAGTGGCTCATGCCAACTGCATACACCGATCTTATTATAAAATGTTCATGGCTATCTATTCTGAAAACGACAATTTGATATGTAATTACAATCGTAAAAAGGTCTTTGTTAGTCGATAACATCGTTAAAAGTGCAACAAAGTCCCTTTAACAAATGAATCGACAGACAGGCCGCTCAGAGCCACAGTGCTTGAGTAACACTTCTCTGAACCATTCCACCCCAATGTCATCACACACCCATGCCCTTTCTTGATATGTCCAAAAAGTCTACTCTGGAGCGTCAATAGTGGTAAAAGGACGGAGTGGTTTTTCTGTTTTCCCCTTGCAAACACACATGGGAGGCATTGCCTGACCACATGCATTTACGCATGCTAAAACAATAACATTCTCCCTAGAGTTTCAAACCTTGCTCGTTAAATTACGTTTCCGTTTTACTGCCCATATATGTACTGGGCTGTGCTCGAACTGTTTTCCATTATCATCAAAATTCCAAATGAGATGGGGTTTGTTTGGTTTGGGGTTTTTTGTAATGTCTAGAGTATTGTTAACAGTACTTAGATCATAAAAGATATGTTTCAACGACAGGGCCGCTATACATTTTAGCACGATAAGTTGTCAGCTTATCAGGCTTTCTAAGTACAATCTTTGGGTGGCGCAATTTTAAACCTAGCCACCAATCATCCTCGGGGCAACCTTTTTTTAAAAAGGGTCTAAAATTTTCAAGGATGTACAAAGACGCGACAGTAGCAGTTGCTTTTTGCTGATGCCGAAACCTTTATTGGCAGCTTCCATGACCTTCTTCGATAGCAGAACAGGCGGTCTTCCAGGCCACGAGCCACTTGAAAATCGGCCGCAAACGTGGTCAATGATAGTTGTTTTAGGGACTCCAAACACTTTGCTTGCTTTTTTATATCCCATCAGCTGGGTTCGCACCGCGGTCACTGTATCGTCCAAATTATTTCGATCGTATCGCATAGTTTTATTTGGTACCATATCCTATTAAATTAAATTAAATTAACCAAAATTAGGCCTACTGCTGAAATCTGTAATTTTGTTGTTGTTTAATATGGGGGGATCGAACGCTCGCCTGAGGTGTTTGCTTAGCAGGATCGAATTGCCTCCGTGGACCTGTTCAACTGATTGAGTTTTGTTTTGTTTTGGCATATAATTGGTTCATACCTGGCAGACGGTGACAATGGCGTCTGGAACAGTACTTTCCATAAACACGGTGGTATACAGAAGCAAGCAGCCAGCCAGCGTCATATTGTTCAAGTTCGGAGAAGACATCTTCACGATTCTGATCAGTGGAAAATAATATACAAATTTTTGTAACATGTTTTTGACGATCTTGATTTTTGTTCTCAGTAAATAATTTTCAAATCTGTCCTCAGTTTGCTGCCCTTGTCTGACCAATCAAGTGTTTTTAGTTGTTAAAACTACACATTAAACACATAATTATCTACTTGTTCAGAATATCAGTGTCTGGTCGTCCTAATGGTTGTGGGGCGAGACGTAGCCCATTGGTACAGCGCGCGGTCGGTGTGGGATCGATCCCTGTCGTTGGGCCAATTTGGGCTATTTCTCGTTCCAGCCAGTGGACCACGACTGGTATATCAAAGGCCGTGGTATGTACTACCCTGTCTGTGGGATGGTGCATATAAAAGACCCTTTCCACTCTCAATATCTGTGTGGTCTGACGCCATATAACCGTAAATACAATGTGTTGAGTGTGTCTTTAAGTAAAACATTTGTTTGTTTCTTTCTTTTCCTAATGGTTGTAAATTGTCCAGTGGGATTTTACCTACCACACTGGATTTGCACTGCCATTACGTCGTGTTATGGTACGACAGAAAAAAGAGAGTAAAAGATGGTGGGAGTGAAACGCCATCCAACCACCCCATGCTCCCCGCTCTGGATAAGCCAATGACCTACCAATTATTTTGTCAAACAAACTAGATCAGGAAGTAAAACTACGTTTGAGCTTCTACAAACATTAGGACCAACAAAACCCGTTAATAATTATACAAGCACTGATTTTCAAAACAAGTAAACGTATCTAATATGCAATGTTATTGGTTAGAAAATCCTAATTTTTGTATGAACATAACAATGTCAGCAAATAAGGCACAGTCCATTAAAATAGTTAAATTAATTAGCATTTACTGGGGAAAATGTACAGCAGTTAAAGGGCCAAATGTGCAGGAATTATTCAAGCATGATACAAGCATGAAAATTGATGTCCATGTACTTTATTATAAAAACAGAACTGACTGGTACCCATCGCGGAAATCAATGGGAACATATAGAAAATTACTGCCACTTACATGACGGCTACAAAACATTACAAGTAGCTAGTTTTAGACAGCCATTATGAAATTATGTTCCATATATTACAAACGTGTGTCGTTTGGTGAAAATATACTTTGATATATGCATAATAATTTAAAACAAAATTAAGTCCCTTTAATGGTTATGGAACCGAAGACTGATGTTCATAGATATTTTAAATCTGTTTTGCACGAGTATCAGTATCCAAGCCGTGAAATGCATGGCACTACAATGTGTTAGTTTGACAAAAACTACAGTTGATTGTGAGATTGCATAATATTTAAAGACATTTGAATATTTCAAAAAGTTGACTTATTCTAAACATTTAAATATTAATAATATACCAGAGATTGCAGCTTTAATATGTAATTACATGTTACCTTGTTTTCCTGTAGATGACGTTGAATAGAAGAAATGCGCAGGTCATAATGAATCCCAGGCCAGCCATACTGCTCATGGTAATGTATAAATAGAACGACAGAGTGTCTGTTATTTCTATTATAGTCACCGAATCCTGGGGAATACGTCCACCTGGTAAATTAAAACGTTCAAAATGGAAATTACACATCACTCATAGGCGAGGAAAGGGGTTGCACTGACCCACCCCCAACCCTTTAACATTATGTATTGTCACTCTCCACTCTGCCCCAACCGCAGTTGATGACATCTCTCGACTGCTATTTCTAAATATTAAAGCAAGACAAAACAAGAGTAAATTGCATTTCAGTTAGAGTGCTTGACTTAGCAGCTTGGGTCGAAGGATCGAATCCTCTCGTGGGCACATTTTTAAAAATATATTTTTTTCCCTTCCCAACTAGTGCCACACAGTTGGTTTAGCACTGGGCGTATAAACGTACAGTCCTGTCTATGTGGATGTATATAAACGCTTTCACACAACAGTTAGGATAGATGTTTAAATATTACTATATATGTATGCGTCAAAGATTAAATGCCAAGTGCCGTTAAACAAGTTAGGCAGACGACACGTTAAAATTAAATATGGATGCGAATTGAACTCACCCTTCCAGACAATTGGTGCATCTTTCAACCATTCAATCTCCTCCCCGGGCTTGTTTGTAGGATAATATAAACCAACCATCTGCTTCTTTCCATCTGGAAAATAATCACCCAGAAAACAAACATTACATACGGCGATATAACAGTCCACCTCAAAACATAACAAACCATTAAACAAACTTGCCAATAATGTTAAAATATGTAATCTAAACAAAAAAGCTTAGTTAAAATAGTATTTGCTTTAGTCATATCCAACAGAACGTTTTGACAAGGTCGCGTTAGCGCAACTGGATCAGACGGAAAAAGACATATAATATATTTGATATACTCAAGCGCGTACACAGGATATTATACAGGAGAAAGAGTCTAGACTGGCGAGCTAAGTTTCTAGAGGGGTTCAAGTCATGCTCTTTCGGAAAATATGTTGTTGTTCTTTTCTCTTTTTTTTAAATTCGCTTTGACAATGGGAGTCACCCCTAACTCTCCTACACACCCGCACCTGAAACTAGACTGGGTGTACTTTTAAAGATGCAACGGATCTACGTAATGTGATCAATCCTAATACGCATGGCATCTCATACGAACTATCTATCTCTAAACTGCACCCAGCTCCCATGGCATCTTATACGAACTATCTATTTTAAAACTGCACCCAGCTCCCATGGCATCTTATACAAACTATCTATCTCTAAACTGCACCCAGCTCCAGTGCTGAGATGAAAATCATACTTTGGAAACGATCGATTCTGTAGACAGCGGAAAGATCGCCATTCTCGTTGAACAAAATTCTTCCGCGTGCACTATAAAAGTCCGTGCTCAAGGCGTTGTTGAACAAAATATCGCAAATTTCTTCGTCTTCATACGTGAAGTCTTCAATCTTCTTTAGTCCTGCAATGGTATAATGTAGGTTGATGCCTGGTATACAAGATATAATAGGCGGATCTGATTTTTACGTCATACTTTTCTATGATTCTGTACATGTTATTCCAGATGTAAACAGTGTAATTTAGAGGTTATGTATTAACGTGTACTTAAGTTGTTGTTTAATTAGTAAGCATATTTAAAATTTGCATGTTTACTGTCAGTCCTAGAATATTCAGAAATATCATGAATGCGAACCGAGTGTAAAATCAACTTGTGCGTACAATAATGTTTCACTTTATGTTCAAAACGTGAAATATAAAGTAAAAGTTTGCTTCGTTTAAAAACACTACTAAAGCACATTGATTTATTAATCATCAGCTAACTTTAGAGGAAACCCGCTACATTTTTTCATTAAAGGGACATTCCTGAGTTTGCTGCAACTTTTAATATGTTATCGACTAAGTCTTTTTAACGATTGTAATCACATATCAAATATATTTTTCTGCATAACATATTAATGGCTGTATATTAAACGTGTTTCTGATCGTTCTAATATTTTTATTAGGTTAAATTTCATTTTATTTCCTAAAATATTATTTTTTCGTACGTACGAAATTATTTAAAGACAAAATCCAGTTTGGGCTTCTTACTAATATTAAGATGACCAGAAACACATTGAATATACAGACACTGATATTCTAAACAAGAAAATATATTTAATATGTAAGTTTAATCGTAGAAATATTTTATTAGTCTGAAACATCTTACAACTCAGGAATGTCCCTTTAAAGGTTATTAGCAAGACTGAATGGGGAGCAGATCGAAACGTTATGCTCCGAGTTTATAGATCTTTAGTTAGGTCTAAACTTGATTAAGGGTGCACTGTGTATAGGTCAGCACGTAAGACTTGCTTGCAAATGCTAGATCCTATATATAACCAGTATGTATAATACGTAGAAATATTTTATTAGTTGGAAACATCTTACAATGTAACAAACTCCCATGGGAATGTCCCTTTAATAGAAATGAATCTTTTATATGTACCATCCCAGACAGGATAGCACATACCACGGTCTTGATGTACAAGAACAGTATATATTTATACAGCACATTGATTGATGGATGTCAAATATTTAGTAATTTTGACATATAGTCTACATTTGTTCGTTAATAGCAAAAGATATTTTATATGTACCATCCTACAGACAGGATAACATATACCACAATTTTGATATACCAGTTGTGGTGCACGAGAAATAACCCAATGGGCCCACCGATAGGGAAAGATCCTAGACCGACGGCGCTTCAAGCGAGCGCTTTACCATTGGGCAGTGTGCCCTTGTAGTTTTACCGACATCCCCACCCCACTCCGTACTTTATTTTAGACAAGATACCGCCAAGCACTTTTGAATTAGCACCTGCCTTTAGCTTCCAGATCGACAATGGTCTTGTTCAGAGCTAGCGCAGCCGTCCACACAGCGTCATAGCCAATAAGTCCTATGTTCAGGTAAGGCAGGGCGTGATAGTTGGTCCGGTTCCAGTACATCTCCTGGATCTCCTGTGGGGTGTATCCAGAAACGGTGATCTCTGGCTTCGGGTTCACCCAGATTCTGTCCACGGCCAGGTAACCTTCCACCGCCTCTCGCATCTGTTCCTCGGTACAGGTCACTGAAGGATAACGGATCTTCCACCAATCCTCCTTGTACCAGCCGATGATGATCCAGACGATCTTGTGTCCGTATAGCCCTATTTTGTAAGCCTGTAATACAATTTCAATTTTGAGTTTCACATACACATTGTCTATTACGCCATAATCCAAAAATGTCTACGTTTGACATCAGTTGAAGGGTACTACACTTTCATGTTTGAAAAATACCCACAAAAAATAGATAGATATACATGTGTGTGTGTGTGTCTATATATATATATATATATATATATATATATATATATATATATATATATATATATATATATATATATATATATATTAAGAGTTTGAAACTAAAATTCAACCCTAAGAGTCGTATACTGTTTTTCGAGGAACCTTTAACCCAGATATATTCCACCGAAGTTCACTAGGTAATCGTATAGATATGTCTAGACTTCATTATATATTTGACAGTGTCCATCCATTTCATTTGCTAAGTTTTCTTCATGGCTGGTTTTCTTCAATACCAGGTTAAGTGAGCGATGTCTGTATATGTATCGATCAGTTAATTATACATAGAACAACGTGGATAGATAGCTCTAAAAAGGTAGCAATATCGATTAATAATTTTTAATTATCACAAAGAAAATTAATGAAAGGACGAATTAATAAATGGTTAGGTGAATGAATCGATGGATGGATGAATCGATGTATGGATAGATAAATACAGTTGGTTGAACAGAGACTCGGCACAACCAAATCTCTATCAAAGTAACCGAATTGACGAATGGAATGAAGGAATGAATGTTTAACGACACCGCAGCTCGAAAAAAACATCGTCTATTGGGTGTCAAAGAAAGGTAACTAAATAAATGAATCGATCATCAAAAATTCTAACGTTAAATTATAACACAGTGCAAAGACCTGTGCAAACAAAAATGCAAATATCATAGGTAGGTAAAATTACAATTTAGAATAAAATTCAGTATCTCGTAGAAATTTCAACACGTGTTCTGGATGACTCGAAATGATCAGTCGCATTTCTCCTACAAAAATATCTTTCTTCGTTTGCTTAAGACGATTGCACTCCACCAAAATGTATCGTAACCACGGATAAATTGACGAATGGAATACACAGTACAGCTATCTTCTTTGACCAAATAATTAAATATAGCGTAGGCCTATAATTATGGTTGCCATTAAAATAAATAGCGAATGCTACACGAGTGGCTACTATATGTCATTAGTCTGAATAGAAGTTGTTCCAAAACGATAATTAAAAAGCTACTATTCCTGTAGCTTGTAAATACTTACTTCGCAGAATATCTTGACGGCCATGTCATCGTAGAAGCTTCCCACGATAACCCGAGCTCCACGATCCTGAATAATTAATGACAAAATAAGAATTAACCAGATGGAGTTTATGTACATTAGTTACACAATACTTGTTTTATCTACCTTGAAACAAACACAACGCGCCGCAAATAACTGGACCGATTGAGTTACAATTAGTCTCATATTAATATAATAATAAACATATTCTAAGTGAATACAAACACGCACATGGACATGAGAGTACAAAACTGAGTATTTTCATGACAAACGCTGAATTTTGATACAGCACATCCTTCTGAATGAATTATAATGATTGTTCAACGAAACCCCAGAGTGATGTATACATCAGATATTGAAATGCCAAATAATGGATTACTTGCTTCAATATAGAACTTAAATCATAATTTTAAAAATGTGCACAAAACCAGATATCTCTCCCTTTTCTTCTTTTTTTTTCAAGCTAAATTCCATGTGGATTAGTTAACTACATTTCGCCGTCCTACACACGGTCATTGGTTTTGCGGATTGTGGAAATCAGATTACTTTCAAATGCTCAGAGAAAATTACTCTCCGACCGCCGCTAAGATAGTGAGCTAATTAACAGTTTGAATGTTTTGGAATGAATCAATGAATGCTTCACGATACCCCAGCTCAAACATTATTAGGTGTCACACATAAGTAGATGTGTAACTGAAATGAGAAGTTAAATTAAAACACAGTGTAAAAATATGTAAACAAAAATACAAGGCAGATTCAAATATGGTTGATTATATTAATGCTCCATCGAGAAAATGGCACTTTACTGAGCCAGGTGTGGGGAAAGTCGGAAGAAATTTGCTCTGAAGTCTTTGCCCTGAAAACATTTCAAAGTCCAAGTAATAATGGGGGATTTTCGACCACCTCGTTTCATACGCATATGCATGAAAGTACCTTTAATTTCCGCAGCTGAATGGCCGGGTCCTCTCCGATGAGTTCTGATGTGACTATCGTCATACCATTTTGCTTCATCAGGCCCAGCAGGTGGTCTGTGCTCTACAATATGACACAAAACATACAAATAGCAATCAAGCATAGTTCCCTTTAAGCTGTTCAACCAGCACCCCCCCCCCCCCCCAAAAAAAAAAGAAGAAAAAAAAAAGAGAAGAAATAAATTGATATGGCGATGTCAGATGTCAGTTTTGTTTGTATTATAATAGCATACACCAAAGGCATCACCAAAAACATAATTCTGGAATACCTATTTTAATATGTACGTTGTGTAGTTACACACGTCCGTTTGGCCCCTGCGCGTGCTGTAACCTCACCGTGGTGCAGGGGTGTAACATTCTCTTTGAGAATGGCCAATACAGCACAAATTGAAGTTTAGAGTAAAATTCGGTGTCCGTAAAATTCTGTGATATTTGTATTTTTGCACAGTTCTTTACACTGTTTTTGTTTAAACCTTGAATTTTTATATTGATGTTGATCATCACTTTATTTATTTGCATTACCATAGTTTGACACCCAATAGCCGATGTAATTTTCGTGCTGGGGTGTCGTTAAACATTCATTCATTCATTCATTCATTCACGTCCGTTTGGTGCGATGGAACTGGGCTTAATCTTGAATACATGAACAGCAATTATATTTCTTAATGTCTATTATATTTATTTGTAGACACACGCACATTGTCCGTTTGTTATTGAACATAAAAATATCTCGTTTAGGCTTATAACCCTTGACGTATATAGTTCATTTGTAAATAATTAACTTTTCTTTGCGTCTATACACTTTACGGCAATTTGATTGGTCCAGAGGTGCTTTTTTCCCGTTCATATCTCAATGAACCCCCCCCCCCCCAAAAAAAAAAAAATTAAGCCAGATTATTCTCGCAACTTTAGTGCACCCCCCCCCCAAAAAAAAAGCCAGATTATTCTGGCAATCATATTTAGATATTTTGAAGAAAACACACGTGAAAGCTACAAAAAATGTATACGATAAATTAATGGAAAATGCTATAGCAGAGTAGACATATGGATCTATACTCATTGATTAACAAAAACAAAACAAAAAACCCCACCTCTTCGCTAATCATGACATGAGACTGTCGTTGGCCAAAGAAATCATGTATGAAACTTCACGCCTGTTACTTACTTGTAAGCGATGTTCAACAGCTGTTGGCGAAAATTAAACAGTTCCACCGACAGCATAAATGTTAGACACGTTTCCTTCGTTCACTTTCATAAAATATAAACTAAACACGAATAGGACAATTCCTTCCAATATAGGCCTAACTAAATGATCCGTAAAAATGCACAGCAGCTAGAGGAAATGACGTCATTTACAAAAAATTACCTGATTCAAATAATAGTGAATGAACGTTCGCATTCTTACGCGACATAAGTACCAATGAAGTTTACACGAACAATACTACAGGCATATTTAAAGCTAAACAAAATAAATTCAGTTATGTATCGTTAAAGTATGCATATAAATTTAATTATAAGATTTGACCGCAATTATTTTTTGGTTCATGCAAGTATGAACCGAAAAAACGATGTGCACACTTTCGTATAACCCGCTACGCGGGATCATAGTGTGCAAATCGTTTTTTCGGTTCATACTTGCATGAACCAAAATATAATTGCGGTCAATTCTTAATAAATTTATTTTGTCCTGTTTGCAACGCTGTAAGGTATTTCAGGTTGGAACATAAAGTCCCTTACTAGAAATAGTAATGTCTTCATACCACGCACAGCACATGGTCACAATGAGACACTGACTTGAGCTTTTAGGACAACCAAGATGACACCGACTGTACATAATGAATATTCCAAACAATAAACAGAAAGTAACACACCAATTTGAAAGAGGATTATGTATTAACTTTTAAAGTTCATTGCCTAGACATACATTGAAGGGACATTCCCGAGTTTGCTGCAACTTTTAAGGTGTTATTGACAAACAGAGCCTTTTTAACGATTGTAATTACATATCAAGTATATTTTTCTGCATACAATATTAGTGGCTGTATATTAAACGTGTTACTGATCGTTCTAATATTTTACTAGGTTAAATTTCATTTTATTTCTTAAAATATAATTTTTTCGTACGTACGAAATTATTTGAAAACAGAATCCAGTTTGGGGTCCTTACAAATATTAAAGCCGCACACCCTAGTTCCATCCAGCGAAAATAAATTATAATTTGGTTAATCTACAAACCTGTAACACACTTAGATCACGTTTTTATCAAATGGAGTGAAAAAGCAGGTTTTATATCGATAAATACCATGGGAATCCCCATGTCCCAATTGCTTGAAATAATTTTGAAAATTAGTATTTTGATGTCACCGGTAGATGTCGCTCGAAGCACAACAATGCCTACGTCACGACACATTTCACAGACTTGGGGTGCGTTTCTTTCACCTCTCCTGGACATGTTCCAACTGTTCTGTCCTGGTTGTATCCCCTCTCCAGATAACGTTTTGTATTGAGACACTTACTTGTCTAAACTTTATTGTTACTGAAAATGTTCACGAACTGTGAAGAAAAATCTCACAAATGAACAACAACAAATCGGATGTTGATTGCGCGAACCGTGCACGAGAAAACAAACCGAACCAAAATGATAACGGTCACGTGGTATACCAACGTCTGTGCCATTGAAATGGAAATATCCCCTCTAAAAATAGATTAGACCTTGTCTGCTCAACGGCTTTTTCTCAAACGTGCGTCCGTTTTTAAGAAATACGAAAAATGTATTTTGTGGTATTACAAACACCAGGATTATCAGGATTACCAAAAAACACTTCAGGTGAATAGAAATGTATATTCTAAATAATAAACGGTAAGTAAAGTGCAATTTTATTTTTGAAAAAATGGGTTTAATAGCGAAAAACAACAAGACGACCAGAAACACATTGAATGTACAAACACTGATATTCTAAACAAGAAAATATATTTAAAGGGACATTCCCGAGTTTGCTTCATTGTAAGATGTTTCCAACTAATAAAATATTTCCACGATTAAACTTACATATTAAATATATTTTCTTGTTTAGAATATCAGTGTCTGTATATTCAGTGTGTTTCTGGTCGTCTTAATATTTGTAAAGAGCACAAACTGGATTCTGTTTTCAAATAATTTCGTACGTATGAAAAAATAACATTTTAGGAAATAAAATGAAATTTAACCTAGTAAAAATAGAACGATCAGAAACACGTTTAATATACAACCACTAATATTTTATGCAGAAAAATATGTTTGATATGTAATTACAATCGTTTAAAATTCTCTGTTAGTCAATAACATCTTAAAAGTTGCAGAAAACTCAGGAATGTCCCTTTAATATGTAAGTTTACTCGTAGAAATATTTAGTAGTCGGAAACATCCTACAATGCAGCAAACTCAGGAATGTCCCTTTAAACGATCCTCCAAACACCTCACTTGCCTCAAACCTTGCTGGTTAAAGGGACATTCCTGAGTTTGCTGCACTTTTTAAGATGTTATCGACTAACAGAGACTTTTTAACGATTGTAATTACACATCAAATATATTTTTCTGCATAAAATATTAGTGGCTGTATATTAAACGTGTTTCTGATCGTTCTAATATTTGTACTAGGTTAAATGTCATCTTATTTCCTAAAATATTGTTTTTTTTCGCACGTACGAAATTATTTGAAGACAAAACCCAGTTTGGGCTTCTTACAAATATTAAGACGAGCAGAAACACATTGGATATACAGACATTGATATTCTAAGCAAGAAAATATATTTAATATGCAAGTTTAATCGTGGAAATAATTTATTAGTCGGAAACATATTACAATGCAGCAAACTCGGGAATGTCCCTTTACGGCACCGCGCCACCATTTGCCTTGTCGTAACAAGGCGGTGCTCTGACATGAGGACGGCTAACTGAAAACAATAGTGGTCGACCTGTGTTGATTTTTCACACGGTACTTGCCAGCTCAAAGCACACCCTAACATCAGTAGTCTCGATAGTGTTGTAATGTTTACAGAATATATTCTGACATAAAAATTGTATTGAACTGCATGAAGTAATTAATGATCGTGTGGAACTTTAAGAGGATCTATCACCCTGCATCCCCATCATTCTCCTGAGATGAGATCAAGGAGAGTAATTTTAAACGGACATTCCTGAGTTTGCTGCAATTTTAAAGATGTTATCGATTAACCGAGACTTTTTAACGATTGTAATTACATATCAAATATAGGTATATGAGGTATAAAAACAAGTACTACAGAAGGATTAATATAATACGGCATCTTAAATGGCTCCCCATAATCTAAATTAAGGGAGCAATTAAACAATCCTCTCAGATTTGTTTTTACAGAGACAAGTTTATCTAGTGAATAAAGCTGTATTAAACATAGTTGTAGGTTTCTTAACACGTATGTCGGTTATATTGCTATTGATCGTAATAAACATCTCCAGAACATAGCATGGCTCGAAATTGCGGCCTGTGAAAAGCACGTCCATTTTTTAGACCTAGCAGGCGAAATAAAAATTCACCTGCTAAAATTACCCAAACAATCGCAATAATTTGTTCAAGAGAAGAATGTATCATGTATGTAAAAGTAGTAGGGGGCCTGTATGGGGTCATGACACCTGTATGGGGTCATGACCTACTTTCCGTGACCTTGACCTTGATGACGTCACGTGATCTCGTCCTACTGACCCGGCCTTGACCTACTTAGACTGACCTTGACCTACTTAGACTGGCCTACTGTGCCGTGTGCAACGTCCTACTGACCCTGACCTACTTAGACTGACCTTGACCTACTTAGACTGGCCTACTGTGCCGTGTGCAACGTCCTACTGACCCGGCCCCTGACCTACTTAGACTGGCACGAAAGAGTATAAAAAGGCTAGATACGGTTTCATTGTCATTCGCTCGCCGAAAACGATCAGATCTACGTGCAATCCAGAGATGGCCTGTTCCACAAGTGATGAAGTGAGATGCCGTCTAGAACTTGGAACTAACGTCTACGTGGTGGCCAAGTTATGGAAAGGTGACACTGCTATTCACATAAGGAAATTTGACAGTGACAATGGGAAAACTTTCCCCACCAAGCGAGGTATTGTCCTTAGTCTTAAACAGTGGATCGAACTGTGTGGATGTAAAAGCCAAACTGACGAAACAATTTCAGCATTAAACCAGGGGAAAGACGACAAATTGTTCAGACACCTTGGTGCCAACGTCCAAGTCAGCGTCGACAAGAACTTTGTTGGGGTGGACCTGCGTCAGTGGTGGTGGTGTGATGAAACTAAATCCGTGAAACCTTCGAAGAAGGGAATATTCCTTTCTCTACAACAATGGGAGAAACTGAAAGGCTGTTTCACAGTCATGTGTGACTTTGTACCAGAGCTGAACTCGATTGTGCCCTGCGCCATGCAAGACGACCATCAAAACCAGATGGGATTTCTTCAGTGTAACTTCTGCAACCCTAACGAGTGTCACCAGTGGTGAACGAGTTTTGTTTTGGATGAACTCGAAGGTATAAAAGAATGGATTTATGGTTTACACTTCATTTGCTTTGTGACTGTGCTAGAGAACAGACGTGTTTTATGATTCTGACATTCTTGTGTCTTGTTGCACTCTATCTGGAACGAAGAAGATGGCATCGGGATATTCGAGCAGTCTTAGTAGCAGCAGCAGTAGCGACGAGGACGACGTCTTGGTCTGCAAATGTTCAGAAAGACATACGATCAAAAAGAGTGGCTACCAAACCAGAAGAAGAACATTTCATGGATCAAACGGTGGTGGTGGTGGCCCATACAGTTACGCCAGAAACCGAGGGAGCTCGCAAAGGCCGGTTTCTTCTACACGGGGGATCACAATGCCGTCGTCTGTTACTGTTGTGGACTACGTGCCTACCGATGGCAGAGAATGGACGACCCAGTGATGGAACATTACAGACTGTCCCCGAGATGTCCCTATGTGAACAACGTGTTCAGACATTAACTGTTTCAAACACGTGTGAGACACTTGAATGTTTTTGACATAACTGTATGTTTTGTCATATATTTTATGTACTACATTTTTGTTGTTTAGTAATAAAATGTTGCGTTGTATCCTTCCGTTATTTATAAATAGCATGACTTTGTGACATGTATGTCAGTTGAGAACCATGTCTTGGTGGGAAAGGTACCTAGAGTCTATTTACTACGATGTAAAACATCCTGGGAGTTATGCAGGTCCTAATAAACTGTATCAAGCTGTTAAAGCAGAGGGTAAATTTTAAATTCCTCTGACACGTATTAAATCATGGTTGAAAGGTCAAGAGACCTATACCATGACACATCAAGTGAGGCGAAAGTTTCCACGTAATACCTATGTTGTGGAAGGGTTAGACAGTCACTGGCAATCCGATCTAATGGATATGGTCAGTTTGGCTAAATACAATGAAGGTGTGAGATACCTCATGGTGATCATTGACCTGTTCTCCAGGTACTTGTGGGTGCTACCACTCAAGTCGAAAACGGGGAACGACGTGGTAGAGACTTTGACAGAATTCTGGAAATTAAGAGTCCAGAAAACCCAAATTGTTTCAGTCCGATTCAGGGTCAGAATACAAGAACCATAAGGTCAAAGCATTGTTGAAGTCGCATGGCATAACACAGCTGTTTGCTCTAAATGAAACCAAAGCAAGTTATGCCGAACGGGTCATTAAAACCATCAAAATGCGTCTCTATCGCTACATGTTAAAAAACTTTACTTACAAGTACATGGATGTTCTAGAGAAAGTCGTCTATAGCTATAACCACACCAAGCATCGAATGTTAGGTCAAACACCAGTCAGTGTCAACCAAACGAACGAAGGAGAGGTCCGTCTGTCTCAGTACCTGATCAAACCTAAAAAGGCAATCCACAAAAAGAAGTTTACATTTAACATAGGTGATAAAGTACGAGTCAGTCATCTTCGGGGCACCTTTGATCTTGAATACCAAGAGAAATGGTCTGGCGAAATATTTACCATTGAGAAAAGGTACTGGTCTCAAGGTAAAGACTTGTACAAATTAAAGGACTGGGGTGGTGATGCCATCGAAGGGACATTCTATGCAGCTGAACTTCAAAAGGTGACTGAGAATCCTGATCAACTGTACCGTATCCAAGACATTGTGAAAAGGAGAACTCGTAACAAACAGAAAGAAGTGTTGGTCAAATGGCTTCACTGGCCTAAGAAGTACAATTTGTGGATTCCAGAAGCAGACGTTGTTCGATATCAGACAGTATAAAAGACCTCAGCACATGTTTGACTTTTCATTATCATGGAAGAAATTGTGGAGACACAACCTCTGTCAAGAAGTCATTCGGGTGATACCTGGACATTTTTTGGTAAATGTGTGGCCAAATCGGAAACGGTATTTTTCTCTCAAATCATCATCATATACGTGGTGGTGATTACGTGTATCATCAACTTATCTCTTCATCAAGGTAATTCTAACTTGTGGACAGCACTACTCAGCAGTAGCTTGGGTTATTTGCTGCCAAATCCCAAGATCAAAACGAATAAGCACCATGGATAAGTACATTACCATTCGAAGTACAGACAGTACGTCTTACTTTCCCGACAACACACACTGGTCTTTTAGAGTCAATCTGTATGACAGACTACATCTCGGAAAAAAGTGGGTGGTAGCAGCCACCGAAATCACCATTCAGAACTGGGAAGTTTCGAGAAAATCAGACAGCCATGACATTTACGTGTGTTCCAACATCTGCCACAGCTCACACGTTGGAGAAAGAAAGGAGCCCTTGCTGAGACGCATCTGTTTGATAGGGAATAAAAAGGCTGAATACGTTCTAAAACATTACAATTATTTAAAACTGATGACGAATATTCACGATTACCATATGACTCTGGGATTACTGAATGATATGAATACAGAACAAATGTTGGCCTTGGTGGCGATCGTTCAAGGGTTGCTGGACGGACGTATTAACGTCACAGCAGGACAGAAACGTCGATTTTTACAGTCTAACAACGAGTATCTGAACATGTTGAACATGCTGGTATCACCTGCCGTGATGAATAGAACTAGAAAACGTATATTGAAACAAAACACCCCATTGTTAGCCTTCATTTTGGACGACAGTCACTTGGATCAGATGAAAGCAAAAACCGTATGGTCAGTGGTCACGGACCGCTGGAAATATGCAGGATATCTATAAATAGGATGTCTGTGAAAAACCATCATCATTTGATAGAACCTTCAGAGAAGCAACATGTCAGACCAGTACAAGCTGTACGTTCCAAACGTGGACAAGTGGACCCGTTTCTACAAGCTGCAGGCAGAAGGCAAACTTCAACCTCACTTCGAAATTCAACGTGGTGGAAAGAGTCAGATCATGTACAGTGTGGATCGATAGAACTCTACGATCCCACATGGAAAAAAGAAAAAGAGGAACAGAACAAACCCCCGGCACCCAATGTTGTCATGGTCTCCCCAACGCAACAGGTGGTAGAGCAAGCCAAGGCCGATCTGAAACGGAAACGAGAACAGAGTGGCGTGGAACAGAAACGACGAGAGCAGACTGGGCAAAAACGGCACAAGCATTTCTGAGAAGGCTATAAAAGGGGGCATGGCAGTTTCAACATCGTCAGTTCACGTCGAACACTTCAACAGTCAACAACATGAATCAGTGTCGCATTTGCGAAAAAAAATATGTTTGGATCCACGACCTAACTCGGCACGTACGAAATAAACATGGACTCTTGGAATCTGACAATAAGTCTTCCCAACAGCAGCAGCAGCAGCAGCAGCAACAGCAGCAGCAGCCACCACCACCACCACCACCACCACAGCAGCAGCCACCAACACAGCAGCAGCCACCACCACCACAGCAGCAGCAGCAGCCACCACCACCACCACCACAGCAGCAGCCCCTAAGATTGTTACATCCGTTCACCATGATCGTGTCGGGACCCACGTCGTGTGGAAAGACAGTTTTGTTGTACAAACTGCTAAGGGATGGTAAAATCCACCCGCCTCCCCAGCGCATCATCTGGCTCTACAAACGATGGCAACCCCTCTATGATACGATCAAAATGGTTGCTCGAGTGAAATTTGTTCAAGGCATACCCGATAATTTGAAAAAGGATCGTTATTTGGATCCCAGAGTCAGAAATCTCATCGTGTTGGACGACTTGATGTCTACAGCTGGAAAAGACCCTCGCATCACCGACCTATTCACGGAAGGAAGTCACTACAGAAACCTCTCTGTGATTGCCATCAACCAGAACTTGTATGACAGCAAGGACCCGACACAGAGAAGAAACTGTCATTACCTGGCACTGTTTAACAACCCCATCGACAAGCAGCAAGTCCTAACCTTGGCACAGCAGATGCATCCTGGAAATACTCGTCATTTCATGCAGCGGTTTGAGGAAGCTACCCACAGGCCCTACGGATATCTCTTGGTGGACTTGAAACCGACCACGCCCGAACATTGGCGTCTTCGGCCTAATGGTTTAGAGACGGGGCCGTCCGAATGGTATAAAAGCACGAACGTAACGGCGAATGTCTCAGAAGAGTTGCAGCCACCGACGAAGAAAGAGCTCTACATGCAAATCATGCAAAGAAACGCATTCAAGAGAAAACTACCAGGCATACCCGCCTACGAAAGTGACGACGAAGAAGATGATGAGGTAGAACCCTATCTGAAAAAAGTCAAGAGGATGCAGTCTTGCGATACGTGTGGTCTGGTCTTTAAAGACGGAAGCGACTTGCAGCGACATCTGCGATTTAAAAAAGTGCGAAGAGGGAAATGAAAAAGAAGAAGAGCCGTCGCCCGACCTGGAAAACGAAGGCATTCGTCTCATGGTGGAACGTGAATTCGACATCAATCATGACTATATCGAAAGCAAGAGGAAACGCTACGAAGAAAAAAACATGTCCCAAGATGCTATTGAAAGAAACATGAAGACATTGCAATGGAAGTTATTTAAAGACACGTACTCTCGCTTTCTGACCTATATGCATTACTTTGACAAAGGTCCCAACACCAGAAAATTTTTACAGTTTGTGAATCCAGACAAAGATGTGAGACCACAGATTCGTTCTAAATTAAATCAGTATCGTTCATGGATCGGCGAATATTTGGATGAACAAGACGACGACGATACCGACGATGAGGAGGACGACGATGTTGAAGAGAAATGAACACTCATATTATTGATTATCGATGTAACCCAGTGTGTGCCCATTTTATATATGTGTCAGTGATTTGTAATTTAGAAATAAATGAAAAACCAAAACATTGCGTTTGTTTTTTGTGTTTTTTACTCTATGACTAGATTTGTGATTGGATATTTCTACCGCTACTTTATAGTAGCAAGAGCTGTGTGTACAAGACAGAACATACCACGATCTTTGATATACCAGACATAATACACTAGTTGGCTATAGCTTAATGGGCCACCGACGGGGATCGATCCTAGATCGACCACTGTATTTACCATTTTGGTAATTAAAAAGCCGTGTAAAAAGGCTTGTACTCTAGGGAAATACTTGTGCTTAAAATGCAGCTAAAAAGATCATAGTTTAGGTCGGAGCGTTGAGTTGCAGTCACGCGTTCTTTCTTCAAAGCAATGGGCTGGGGATGTTTCACACACACACACACATTCATTTCTTCCCTTAACAAACATTCCTTTCTTCTCCTTAACACATATGCCTTTCTTCTTAACAAACATTCCTTTCTTCGAGACAAATATGTCTTTCTTTCCCTATGGCTAAAACAAAATAAAATATTTGTGTTCAATTAATCTTTATTTTACGAGGAAGGAAATGTTTTATTTACTCAACATATTTTATTTATGGTTATACGGACATATGGTTAAGGACCACACAGATATTGATTGAGGAAACCCGCTGTCGCCACTTCATTGGCTACTCTTCCGATTAGCAGCAAGGGATCCTACACCATCCCACAGACAGGATAGTACATACCACGGCCGTTGTCCAGTTGTGGAGCATTGGCTGGATATATCCCAGACCGACCCACATCAAGGGAACACTGAGCTACGTCCCGTCCCCACAGGGTTATTAGAGGCTGCTTGAAAAAAAACCCTCCTAACATAATAAATAAATAAACAAATAAATAAATAAGTAAAATAAAAACAAACTATAAATTATTATTTTGTTTTAAAAATAATAGAAAAAATTTAATTTCCCCACATGAGATACGAACGACGTACCCTCAGCGCTGGACGCGAAGTCGTTCGCACTTGACTACTAAACGCATGTTAACAAAACCTGTCATTTATATGTGCGAGCGGCGAAGCGCGGAATGAAGTGACGAAATAGGTCAGTTAATAATAATCTTGTGAATGCGCTATCAGATAGCGTAGAACGAGAATTCTATTTTACACCATTTAAATCATTTCTTATTTCACGTCTTTAAGAATGTAACTTCTAGTTCAGTATTGCCACCAACAATAAAATAGAATACCACCGCTTCCCGGATGTAAACAGTGATAACCATTCATCATTCAGTGCGCTAAAATTAAACACACTACCTCGCGTCGGGCCGAGTCCTTAGAAGTGGTAGGTTAACGACACCACTAGAGCATCTCGATTTATGAATCATTGCCTATTGGATGTCAAACATACTTTTGGCAGTTTTAGAGAGGAAAACCCCCCTGCACTTTCCCATTAGTAGCAAGGGATCCTACACTTCCCCCAGACAGGATAGCACGGGCGTTGCTAAGTACAACGGATCGGGGCCGGGCTAAATAGGTCAGGATTAGACTAAGTAGGTCAGGGGCCGGCCTAAGTAGGTCAGGGGCCGGGTCAGTAGGACGTTGCACACGGCACAGTAGGCCAGTCTAAGTAGGTCAAGGTCAGTCTAAGTAGGTCGGGCCGGGTCAGTAGGACGTTGCACACGGCACAGTAGTCCGTGACGTCATCAAGGTCAGTCTAAGTAGGTCAGGGCATAAGGCCGTGACGTCATCAAGGTCAAGGTCACGGAAAGTAGGTCATGACTCTATATAGGCCCTGATACTACTTGTAAGATCATCTCATCGTCTATTTAGCTGAGGCTGTTCACGTGATTTTGGTATATTTCAAGTTTATATTGCTCTAAAATACATCTCAGATGTGCTAATTTTCCACACACTGTTCCAAACCCTCTACTCGCCCCGAGCTGTCTTATTTCCAGCAGGCTACATTTTGTTTCCTAGCAGGTCGTATTATTAGGGCCTACTGTTTAAAAAAAAACCCCAGATTATCTCCGAGTTTGGGTAAATTTACAGTTAACATTTAATGATAACGCAATGGTTGAAACTGTTGACTATATTGTTTTACCGTTGGCAAATAACTACAGTTCTCAAAACAAGACAAATATACTCCCATCCTTATTCACATCAATATTCCATTAGGTATCGTGCGTGTGCATAGTATCGAGCATTTTTGTTACAGACAAAACAATATTTTGATTTTAAAAAAACAAAAACATACAGTAGGCCTATCTTCTGCATCCGTTAGACGAAAATAGGAAATACAGCCATAAACGTGGGAAAACGTTAACATTGCACATATGTTTTAAATTCGTAGCTGCTTGACCTTCAGTTTCCACAATATACAATCAATTTCCTGCAAAGTTTGTGCGTTTGCTATTACCTATATTTTTAAACACTAGTGATTGAAATTAATATTCTGAACTGAAGATGCTTCCATAGTTTTCTCTGCAGAACATTTAACGAACTTAAGTCTAAACGCTATGTTTTATAGTCTAATTATAAAATAAAATCTAATGTGGTAATGCTGCCTTTTTTATTTATGTCATAGCTGAAAACGTTTACTCTACATTCACCCTCAACACCATTAAGCTAAACATTTACTCTCAACACCATTAAAGTACATTCTGAAACCACAAATCGTTTCCTGCTCACATTTGCGAAAGAACCGACAAAACAAACCAATTTATGATCCATTACTAAATAAAAGTACATGTAATGTAGGTCATAATGAAATCACCGATATATGGGTCAGAATAACTTCCAATAGTACAAAAGCTATCTCACCACTGTTTTTGTGTGTTTGTTTTTTAATAAAATGGCGCCAGTATTCTTCAGTTAAACTATAATAATTGATATCCCATTACTGTGGTATGTCTTGTCACGAGTATAATGTCATGTAAGCACTTATATTAAGTGACAATATAATATTATGTCTAACGTTTAAGTATTTAGATAGATTCAGATCATTCAGTATAAGTGTTTTTTCGTGACGCACCATTTTTAGATTTAAGTCAGTTGCAATCTCTCGTGATGCAATTTTATTTATGTTACTACAATCTCTCGTGACGCACTATTGTTAGATTTAGGTCAGCTGCAATCTCAATTTAGGTCAGCTGCAATCTCTCGTGATGCACATGTTTTCATTTTTGTTACTACAATCTTTCGTGACGCACTTGTTTTTATTTATATTAATACAATCTCTCGTGACGCACCATATTTAGATTTTGGTAAGTTGAAATATCTCGTGACGCACCATTTTTAAATTTATGTTAGCTACAGTCTCGCATGAAACACCATTTTTAGATTTATGTTACTACAATCTACTTCATATATACCAACAACAAAAGAAACGCGAATCTTGATTAAGTTTTCTTTCATTTATAAGGCCACCTGAGTTGCATTAAAACTGTAATTTCTTCACAACTACTAGACCTTTTTCCAAGTAAATTTATTATCGAGTTTCCTTGGCCCATGGATGATGCAGACACAAAATCGCGAATTCGATCATTCTACTGACACCCGCAACCCATCCCGGTAAGTTAGGTTCAACAATTTACTCAGATGACCGTTTCGGTCCATGGGCAATTTTAATCACATTAGTTTAGTCTGTTAAAAATACCAGTGTCTTGTAAACATTTTAGGCCCATGTTTACAGAATATTTATCACAATAAATACGCATTTATATAGTTGTACAATGCACCAGAATGGCTTGATTCATGGAGCAGCAACGACCTTACGAAAACTTCCTTTGTACACTGCTTTGAGTGATTTTTAATGTGTTACTTGTTTCGGCGTATGATTCTTACTTGTCAGGCAACTTACGTTAATTGTTCATATCTGTAGTAGAAATAAATTAAGACAGGTTTATTATACTTATAATTGTATTTGTGGTTTAAATATTAAGACAGGTTTATTCTACTTATAATTGTGTTCGTGGTTTAAATATTAAGACAGGTTTATTCTACTTATAATTGTGTTCGTGTTTTAAATATTAAGACAGGTTTATTCTACTTATAATTGTGTTCGTGTTTTAAATATTAAGACAGGTTTATTATACTTATAATTGTATTTGTGGTTTAAATATTAAGACAGGTTTATTCTAGTTATAATTGTGTTCGTGTTTTAAATATTAAGACAGGTTTATTATACTTATAATTGTATTTGTGGTTTAAATATTAAGACAGGTTTATTATACTTATAATTGTGTTCGTGTTTTAAATATTAAGACAGGTTTATTATACTTATAATTGTATTTGTGTTTTAAATATTATCATCAACAATGCTGTATGATGGGAAGGCAGGATTTCATCTTAAACTAAAATCACCAGAATAATTTTGGTTAATGTTTATAACAATTTCAACAGTACGAATGAATTATTAGTATCCATCTGAAAGTTAGTTTTGTTTAGCAACACCACTAGAGCACACTGGTTTATTAATCATCGAATACATGATGTCAAACTGTTGATCAATATGCCATAGCTCTACATTTGTTCATTAGCAGCAACAGATCTTTGATATGCACTATCCCGCAGTGAGGACATCACATACTATGACCTTTGGTATACAAGTCGTGGGGCTCTATTTGGGACGACCGGCCTCGGTGGCGTCGTGGTTAGGCCATCGCCCTACAGGCTGGTAGGTACTGGATTCGGACCCCAGTCGAGGCATGGGATTTTTAATCCAGATAGCGACTCCAAACCCTGAGTGAGTGCTCCTCAGGGCTCAATGGGTAGGTGTAAACCACTTGCACCGACCAGTGTTCCATAACTGGTTCAACAAAGGCCATGGTTTTTGCTATCCTGCCTGTGGGAAGCGCAAATAAAAGATCCATTGCTGCCTCTCGTAAAAGAGTAACCTATGTGGCGACAGTGAGTTTCCTCTAAAAAAAACAGTGTCAGAATGACCATATGTTTGACGTCCAATAGCCGATGATAAGATTAAAAATCAATGTGCTCCAGTGGCGTCGTTAAATAAAACAAACTTTACGTTTTACTATTTGGGACGGATATTAATCTGAGCAAAAATACAAATATTTATTATATAATTAGGGTTATACAGAATAGAATATATTTTTAACGTAAGGTTATATAGATACACAGTCTACATACAAACAAAAACAAACCATACACATATATAAAGACGCTGGTATCTACAGTCAAATCAAGTGTTAAAAAATTATAATAAAATAATAATAATAATAATAATAATAATAATAATAATCTTACCACAGAAAATATAGGATAAGCCTGATGTATCGTTGCGATTTTTGACCAACCAAATTCCTTGAAAATGTTGATGCGTACTGGATTGACGTCATTGTCAGGAGAATTGGTTCTTAGAAACCTCTTAAATTTTGTCTTGTCCGATAAAGCTGATGATACGGAACCTGGCGATATCTGGTAAAAAAATAATTAAAATATATATTTTATATATAAATTCACAAACATTCAAGATCCAAAAACGGGTTGGAGATGTAGCCCAAGGAAAAAGATTTGGCTGATACAAACGTTACCATTTGTGTTGAGGTTTTATTCGCACCGGGTATGGACTTTCCTGGCTTATTTGTGATTCGAAGAACTCGTTATGTCTCATGAATATTATTCATGTTCTGGGAGGGACTTTAAGTCATAAACACTGAATGGATGAATGAATAAATGACTTTTTAGTGGCACCCCAACACGAAACATACAACAACTATTGGATGTCAAACAAAGGCACATACACATGTATATGAATATCTTAACAATCCTCCTAGTAAGTATTCTTAGTGTCAACCATAACTTATTATTATCAACATCCAGCAGGACTGTAAATGAATGAATGAATGAATGAATGAATGTTTAACGACACCCCAGCACGAAAAATACATCGGCTATTGGGTGTCAAACTATGGTAATGCAAATAAATAAAGTGATGATCAACATCAATATAAAAATTCAAGGTTTAAACAAAAACAGTGTAAAGAACTGTGCAAAAATACAAATACAAATATCACAGAATTTTACGGACACCGAATTTTACTCTAAACTTCAATTTGTGCTGTATTGGCCATTCTCAAAGAGAATGTTACACCCCTGCACCACGGTGAGGTTACAGCACGCGCAGGGGCAGCAGGACTGTACAAACAAGTACTATCAATGTTGTACTGGCTGGGTTCACGTAAATATACTTATAATACTGACACTTATGAATTGTGTGTTGTTTCCTTTATGTTCATCTGGACATGAAACGCAAAATAAATAAAAGAAACAAACAATAACAAGTCAACGTACATCCAAGTAGAAATGAACAAAATTACGTTCATACGGCAAGATCAGTGAGATGAATATTAATTGTAATGATTGTCAGGAAAATTTAATTATACACATATAAGTATGTGCACATGTTTAATGCAATGCTACCACCTGCCACGACGGCGTTGGCCAACTCAGTGGTTGATTTGTAATTTCCCATACTCCCAACATACGACGAATTCGCTCAGATTAACAACTAATCGGCTGTCGAATACGACAAGAATCAAGTTGCAAGGGCGCTCAGGCTATAGTCCGTTTGCGTGAAAAGGGAACCGATGACTTGGCATTATAACTCTATAATGAATACTGTTAAAACTTATATTAAACCCCTACCAACTATAAAAACATTTTTTTTTTACTAAATATTTCTGTGTAATTAAAAACGTTTCTTAACAAATTACCATCAAATTGGATAGATTAATCTCATTTGTAATATAAGGGTGAAGAAAAAATGCTAGAACAGCCTTAGCTGCATTGCTTGTCGAAGTAATCGATAATGTAGTACACCGAGACTAAAGGTAGAACAGCGAGTCCTTTAAAGGGACATTCTCGAGTTTGCTGCATTGTAAGATGTTTCCGATTAATAAACTATTTCTGCTATTAAACTTACATATTAAATATATTTTCTTGTTTAGAATATCAGTGTCTGTATATTCAATGTGTTTCTGGTCGTCTTAATATTTGTAAGAAGCCCAAACTGGATTATGTCTTCAAATAATTTCGTACGTAATAAAATGAAATAAAATGAGTTTTAACCTAGTACAAATATTAGAACGATCAGAAACACGTTTAATATACAGCCACTAATATGATATGCAGAAAAATATATTTGATATATAATTACAGTCGTTAAAAAGTCCCTGTTAGTCGATCACATCTTAAAAATTGCAGCAAACTCAGGAATGTCCCTTTAATAATATATTTTTTATATGAATTTTAACTTTATTCATTATAGAGTTATGCGCCACTTCATCGTTTCCCTTTTCCAGCAAACGGACTTACAGCAACTGCATAGTCGTAGAAGTTGATGGATCGGCGAGTTTGTCAACCTCGTCGTGACACTCTAAGCCTAGCATAAACTGTCTCACCTGCACGACGTTCCACCTGTATGACACCATGGCGGTCACCTCGGTAACGATGGAGCAGACGGCCCCGATGATCATTATTTTAGTCGGGGGCGTGTACAGGTGGTGGAACATGACGTTCAGTCCCAAGCCAGGATCGCACTGTAACACACAATTATTATAACATTAGTTGTTCTATGATTGGAATTTCTTTTAATTCTTTATTTTTATATTGGCAAAGGTACATTTTACATAATAGTATTACATAATACAATAATGTGGTATGTGCTAGCCAGAATGTGGGATGGTGCTAATAAAATATCCCTTGCTATTAATGGACAAAAAATGTAGCGAGTTTCCTCTCTAAGATTATGCCAGAATTACCAAATGTTTCATTTATTAATCATCAGCTATTGGATGTCAAACATTTGGTAAGTTGACATATAGTCTTAGTGAAGAAACCCGATACATTTTTCAATAGTAGCAAGGGATCATTTATATCAGCTATCCCACAGACAGGATAGCACATACCATGGCCGTTGTTATACCAGTCGTGGTACACTGGATAGAACCAGAAATTTCCGAATGGGCCCACCGACGGGGATCGATCCCAGACCGACCGCACATTAAAGGGACATTCCTGAGTTTGCTGCAATGTTTTAAGATGTTATCGACTAATAAAATATTTCTACGATTAAACTTACATATTAAATATATTTTCTTGTTTAGAATATCAGTGGCTGTATATTAAACGTGTTTCTGATCGTGATAATATTTATACTAGGTTAATTTTCATTATATTTCCTAAAACATAATATTTCCTAAAACATATTTTTTCGTACGTACGAAATTATTTGAAAACAAAATCCATTTTGGGCTTCTTACAAATATTAAGACGACCAGAAACACATTGAATATACAGGCATTAATATTCTCAACAAGAAAATAAGTTTAAAGGGACATTCCCGAGTTTGCTCCATTGTAAGATGTTTCCGACAAATAAAATATTTCTACGATTAAATTTACATATTAAATATATTTTCTTGTTTAGAATATCAGTATCTGTATATTCAATGTGTTTCTGGTCGTCTTAATATTTGTAAGAAGCCCAAACTGGATTTTTTCTTCAAATAATTTCGTACGTACGAAAAAATAGTTTTTAGGAAATAAAATGAAATTTAACCTTTTAAAAATATTAGAACGATTAGAAACACGTTTAATATACAGCCACTAATATTTTATACAGAAAAATATATTTGATATGTAATTACAGTCGTGAAAAAGCCTCTGTTAGTCGATAACATCTTAAAACTTGCAGAAAACTCAGGAATGTCCCTTTAATCGTAGAAATATTTTATTAGTCGGAAACATTTTACAATGAAGCAAACTCGGGAATGTCCCTTTAACCAAGTTCTTTAGCACTGGGCTACGTCCCGCCCCCTGCTGGGAAAAAAAGGGACGACCCTAATTTTAGTTTCGATGCATTTTTTTCTGTCATTGTTTCACTAATATCAAAGTTATAAGAATACATATATGGAAAAAAGAGCAAACCTACCCTACCTGGGGATTTTCGACAGGTTCTCGGAAACAAACAATTTTAGGCTATATTGTCGATTACGCCTTCAAAAGATTGAATAACAAATGTTGCTTTCTTATAAATATCTTATCATTATTGTGTTAAATTAAATCTGTAGCATTTTAATTATGACATTCTACTTTGCTAACAAAAAATGTAGGCATAGATAAGTGTTATTTTATTAAATGCAGTGTGTAAAATTTTGTGGCCTGAATTTTGGATCAATTGTAGTTCAATGGAACATGTTTGAAGAAAATAAGATTCTAATTAAGGGCTTATTTACAATTTGGAATTGCATGTCCTATAAAATGAGCACCATTAAGGAATATATAGTCTGGCTATTGTGAATTTTATATAAATTAATCACGATCGCCAGACTATATATTCCTTATAGGGACATTCCGGAGTTTGCCGACTAATAAAATATTTCTACGATTAAACTTACATATTAAATATATTATCTTGTTTAGAATATCAGTGTCTGTATATTCAATGTGTTTCTGGTCGTTTTAATATTTGTAAGAAGCCCAAACTGGATTTTGTCTTCAAATAATTTCGTACGTACGAAAACAAATATTTTAGAAAATACAATGAAATTTAATCTAATACAAATATTAGAACGATCAGAAACACGTTTAATATTTTATGCAGAAAAATATATTTAATATGTCATTACAGTCGTTAAAAAGTCTCTGTTAGTCGATAACATCTGAAAAAACTGCAGCAAACTCAGTGTTGTCCCATTATTGGTGCTCATTTTGTAGAACATGCAATCCCAAATTATAGAAATGCCCTTAATTCATTTATATAATTTAATTTATTTATACTATATATGTGTGTGTGTGTGTGTGTGTACGTCTGTGTGTGCGTGTATATATATAACAACCACTCAAGGGACCAACTGAAAATGGCCGTTATGGACAGGTGCCCTTTATATAGAGGTCCCAAAATAATCATTCGAAACCCTAATTTATTTCTCTATAAAATCTTATTATTAACTGTTGTAACAGTTTGATTTCCTTTGTTAATTCCAATACCCTCAAGAAAAGAAAAACAACATAAAACAATAAAAGTACATGTGGCCTTCTGTCTTTTTCTTGCTCGTGGCACGTTATTTTCAAAGTCGGCTATAACATCTGCTTTCCTTTTCAAAATGCCGTCAATTTGCGTACGACCCACTCCAAATTGCTCTGCTATCTTTCTAGCACTTAAACGTTCTTTCTCGGACATCCTGATAACTTCTACTCGTTGTTCTAAAGTTATGGCAGAACGATTTTTCGGTGGCATTTTGTTTGATAGTTTGTTCATAAATAAATAAAACAAAACTGAAATTTATTTTTATTTAATTGGGATGTATTACTTAAGTGACATGTTCTACTCATTATTAGTTTTATGTTGCCGCTAATCCGTTGGTACGGTACTTGCATTGGGATTACGTCGCCAACCGCAAACAAAACAATTTTGGTAAACAGAGGTCGCGATTTGCCAAAGCATACTGGCTTAACTAAATCCATTAATGTTTGCCGCTTGGTGCAAACTGCTTGTGAACAACAATCATGACCAGTTAACGGTAGGAACTACTCAGACACCTTGATTATAAATGCCTTTGATAATACCGCAACAACTTAGATACTGTAATACATTCTGCTTTCGTAGGCTACAACCAATGAGAAGTCGCCTTGTTATCGAGTAACGATTGAGCTGAACTAACGAATGCAAATTATACAAGCGCCGGAACCGAACAGCTGTTGACATTTACCAAATTAACAAAAGGATTAAAATAATGCTTAGTATTAGTAAACGTATATTTGTTTACGACAATAACATCATATGATAACATCAAAATAATTTATTATTTGTTGAGTTGAATCAAATCGCCAAACTTTCCGGTCACGTGACACAACAATGGCGGCACTGCAGAAAACGATGGGATTTATCGGGAACTAAATCGCTGTACGATTATATATGATGGGAAGAATTTGAAAAAAAATTGGGGGGGGGGGGATATTTTAGCCGCTAATGCAGGTTCAGACCTAATTTTTGCTGAAAAATAGTGGTCGCTGGCCGCGTTGTACAGGTGGCCGCTCTAGAGAGGTCAAAGAAAGAAATGCGTTGGGGGTTCTGGGTGGCCGTTATGGGCAGGTGGCCGTTATATAGAGGTGCCCGTTAGACCAAGTTCGACTGTATATATATATATATATATATATATATATATATATATATATATATATATATATATATATATATATATATATATATATATAATACAACAAATATTGGAATATTACATATAGCATTCTCAACATGATGGATATTTATGGCCTAGACAACTGTATATTGTTTTATTGTAAAGGTGCCTGTTTGTGTACAAAAACATCTAAAGACAACTCAATCAATCAATCAATCAGTAAATAAATAAGTACGCAATATAGATAAAAAAAATTCTAAACAAATCTGGATTAAAAAAAAAGGTTATACCTTTGTGTTGTTCCATAGAAAGTTGATTCTATAACCCGGAAGTATATCCTCTCTTCGGTTGACCTGATCTAAAGCCAGCTGAATGGCTGCCAGTACAGCCTCTCCACCATTCCACGCACCTTCGAATGGCAACAAGCCAACCAAATAGAGGTCTTGCACACATACTGCACCAGGCGGAGATTTTAAAATAAGACAGGCGATCATGAGATGTGCCAACATCTGTGGTAAATATAGAAACAGTTTATGAATGAACGAACGAACGAATTAATGTTTAACGGCACCCCAGCAAAAAAATATACATCGGGTATTGAGTTTGTGAAAAGGTAAGTATATGTAAATGTTATTTACATTCAGAATAAAATATATATATAATTATGTAAAACCAGAGTGCAAAGAGATGTGAAGATAAGTATAGTAAAATACAAATATCAAGGTAAGTATATTTCGAAACATATATAAATGAGTGGGGTTTTTTAAACTTTAAAATTAATTCTGGGTGGAATTTGAAAGGTCCCAAAACCTTTCTGTTGCTTCTCGTCAACTTCAGATAATTACATCCCGCCAAAATGTGGAGTGTAATCATCTTAAGCTGAAGAAACATATGCACAGAAACATACTGAATTATCTGATATTCTGTTTCGAGGTTGAGAGAGAGAGAGAGAGAGAGAGAGAGAGAGAGAGAGAGAGAGAGAGAGAGAGAGAGAGAGAGAGAGAGAGAGAGAGAGAGAGAGAGAGTGTGTGTGTGTGTGTGTGTGTGTGTGTGTGTGTGTGTGTGTGTGTGTGTGAATTATCTGATTTAAACATTCAACAATACCCGTTGAATCTATAATCAACTATTGTCAACTGAATGTCAGATTATTTTGCTTGTAAGAACGGATTAATTCAGGGTGAAGTTTTGTCACCAATCTTGTTCGCTATGTATGTATGTTAACGACTGTGAATGTATTTGTCATCAGAAAATTATTCTTGTTTTGAGATACAGACTTTAAATCTAAAACAAATGTACGCTGATGATATGTTACTGTTAGCTGAAAGAGCAGAAGGATTACAAAAAAAGTATTAAAGGGACATTCCTGAGTTTGCTGCATTATAAAATGTTTCTGACTAATAAAATAGTTCTACGATTAAACTTACATATTAAATATATTTTCTTGTTTAGAAAATCAGTGCCTGTATATTCAATGTGTTTCTGGTCGTCTTGACATTGAAATCCAAGATGGTCGTTATTCACCACATTGATAATTAGAAAACGTCAGAACTCTTGAAATGTTTGGGTTAGATCATAAGTGAATAGTATTTTTATACTGACAAGTGGTTGCACAATCTATTGATGATACTAATTTTGAAATTTATGATCATCTTGATCTTCATATCCAAGATGGCTGTTGTTCCTACTTAAAATGAGAAAATGCTGGAAAACTTGAATTAATTGAGAATAATAAATGGGCTGTCTATTTCTACTAAACAGAGCATTCACAATCTTTTTATGGGTTCTTTTTACAGTCTGGTGCCATGTTGACCTGACAGCTATATTGAAACGATGGGAAGTGCAATATATTTTTAAATAATTTTATGTCCATTGGAAATGTAAATTCATTGAATGTAGGTTATAACTGAAACCTAATTTATCTCACAAAACTGAACAGATCAGATACTGATGCTGGGCTATCAACACCTGTACCGTTTATGTACTAGATATTCATTGGAGTACTAACTTCATTCAGGACCAACAGAAGAGGGTTATGTGAGAAAGGAATGACGGAGATAGATGACGGCTACGTAACTTGTGCTTGGTCAGTGTTGTCCGAAAAATTCAGTCTCATGGGAGCTTTATTATTATTTTTTCTATTTTGTTAGTACCACTTTTATCCCAGGTTTCTGAAAGGTTTGACCTACTCATGTTACAACACACAAAGTTCATGACAAAGGTGTTATGGGTATTCATGGTTTCAGTGGAGATAGGAAGTGATGATCATGGGGTGCTCGAGCATCTTTAAAGGGGCATTCCTGAGTTTGCTCCATTGTAAGAATGAATGAATGAATGAATGAATGAATGAATGAATGTTTAACGACAGTACAAAAAATACATCGGCTATTGGGTGTCAAACAATGGTAATGCAAACAAATAAGGTGATGATCAACATCAATATAAAATGTAAGATGTTTCGGACTAATAAAATATTTCTACGATTAAATTTACGCATTAAATATATTTTCTTGTTTCGAATATCAGTGTCTGTACATTCTGTGTGTTTCTGGTTGTTTTAATATTTGTAAGAAGTCCAAACTGGATTTTGTCTTCAGATAATTTCGTACGTACGAAAAAATATTTTAGCAAATAAAATGAAATTTAAACCTCGTACAAATATTATGCCAATAAGAAACACGTTTAATATACAGCCACTAATATGTTATGCAAAATGGTATGTAATATATCGTTAAAAGTATCTTGTTAGTCGATGACATCTTAAAAATTACAGCAAATTCAGGAATGTCCCTTTAATTGTTTCGTAGTGCATTCCTCATATTTAGACCATTTACCATGACCAAAAATACGACAGTTATTAACATAGGAGTATCGTGGTGCGGAGTTGTGCGGAGTTGTACGTATACAGTGATAAGGACGTCTCTATTTCAGCCTGATGACACGTTGCGGTGATGGGACATCCTCTACTGTCATAACATTTGTACACCAGGAGCCAATAGAGAATAACATGTGTAAACCATTATTCAGGGCACGTTTGATGAGTGAAGCGTTCAGCAGCTGCTGAAATGTAAGTTTGCTATTAAACAAGCATACAATAGTTTGAACGTCTTGGCCAAGAGACCGCTGATCACCCTATTCATTAAAACACAACATGACTGTGCGATAGTAACTCTGGTCTATCAGATCAGTGTAAGAGGTCTACATTTAACAAGTACTGTATGACTGACTATATGGAAGCCCGAGCTATCATCGCCACTTTGGATCATCACTTTTTGTCTCCACTAAATTAATGAATGCCCTTACAAAACATTTGTGTATGGTGACATGAAGGGTTCAAATCCTGTAGAAGCCCTGGCTAAAATGTGGTTTTAGCTGAAGAGCAAAGGATCAATGACACTCCTATCAGATAGCGACGGTCTCGGATAACACTGCCAGTCACCTCACCTTCTTTCAGCTCTGCTATTCTTTTGTCACACAAACGTGTTTGTTGATCTTGACTGGAGCTTGGTCAGTTGAAAATGCTGTGCCGTTTGGAAGATTTGCCCAATACTCTCATAAACCCAAACTGTGGAACATTCAGTACATACATTTTGACAGCACATCATCAGAATCTGATGTGTCCGATTTTAAATGAATGAATGAATGTTTAACGACACCCCAGCACGAAAAATGCATCGGCTATTGGGTGTCAAATTATGGTAAATGCAACAATAATGTGATGAGAAACATCAATATAAAAATTCAAAAGTTATAAGCAATCATACATTATGGACTTTTGTTCATTTAACTTAGTTCCAGCCTACATAAAATTATTTTGAAATGCATAGCGCAATTTAATGTTTCAATACAGCTGCCACACCCGCCATGTTATATTTCCAGGTTAAAATTACCTCAGATTACAAAAAGACCACACAAAAACGTTTATGAATTGCATGTTTGATGTAAATAGATTACTCATTTATTATTCTCACCTTATTAGTTTAAGGACTCCAGCATGTTCTTGTTTTAAATACGATATACAACAGCCATCTTGGATTTATACATTTTGCAATAATTCAGCTTCGAATATACAATGTTTTAAGAAAAAAAGTTAATAAAAGTTTACTATTATAGACATCCTAGTGTTTTTAAACTTATTCAGCTTCTGTCCACAGAAAATAACAACGAACTCAATAACCTTGGAAATTTTGAATAAAATCAGGGACCAACTATTGCAATAATGTAAACTTCGCAGTTTGTCTCTATCGGTGCTTATGTAAATGTATCTTATGTGTATATGTATATTTGTTTTAATACTCACATAACGTGTTATATAGTTTATATATATTATATATATATATATATATATATATATATATATATATATATATATATATATATATAAACATAAACTATATATCACGTTATGTAAATGTATCTTATGTGTATATGTATATTTGTTTTGTATACTCACATAACGTGTTATATAGTTTATATATATATATATATATATATATATATATATTGTATACCCACATATAGTTTTTATAATTTTTCTCATTATTAATTGCTCTTATTATTATTTCATAATTGTTAGTTGTTTTTATTTATTTATTTATTTTTATTTTATCTATTTATTTGTGTTTAGTTATATGTATATGGGTCTTTAGTTTCCTTACGCAGGTGATGTGTTTATATTTAATATTTTCTTTATTACTACCCACGTAATTATTTGTAATGCATGTATGTATGGTTTATTTCGTTTATTTTCCATGCATGAATGTGTTTTTGGATAGTACTAAAGCGCTACCCACTATTATCAAATATTGTAAATATGTATTTATTATAATTTGCTGTTTTTATTATAAAGCTTATAAGTTGTATTACTTAAAGCAATAAAGAACTTGAACTTGAATACACAGTACAATAAGATTGAAAATGAGAAATTATAATGACTAGCAATGACTTAACTAAACACGAGGTATCGGTACCGTACATAATTAGTCAATTACACTTGACATCGATTCGTCCAGCTGTACAAATCGTTTGTAATTATGAAGAGCAATTTGATCGATTCTACAACCGACAGACATTAATTTATTATGACATTACAGAATAAAACCCAAGTCATATTTTTGACATACTTCCTGCTTAATCCTCCTAATGACAGGGTACGGATGATGTATCGACCTGGAAAGTCGTTGGACCCATTAGATTTGTTTTTATTTTTAAACATTTTTATACGTTTATTTTTGTTCAATATGTATCTATAAATAAACTGGACCCAAACGACTATATATCGACTGTAAGCATGCTTAGTTTGGTTGTGGTATTGTTAAAAGTATGCTTGACGTGTTGTTAAAGTCACGTTGAAGTGTTGTTAAAATAATATAGAAGTGTTGTTAAAGTCGGATAAAAGTGTTGTTAAAACAGATAAAGTGTTGTTAAAGTCAAATAAAAATGTTAAAATCAAATAAAAGTGTGATTAAAGTCAGATAGAAGTGTAAAATTATATAGAAATATGGATAGTCACGTTGAAGTGTTGTTAAAATAATATGGAAGTGTTGTTAAAGTCAAATAAAAGTGTTGTTAAAATCAGATATAAGTGTTGTTAAAGTGAGATATTAGTGTTGTTAAAGTCAAATATAAGTGATGTTAAAGTCAGATAGAAGTGTTGTTAAATGAGATATAAGTGTTGTTAAAGTCAGATAGAAGTGTTGTTAAAGTGAGATATAAGTGATGTTAAAGTCAGATATAAGTGTTGTTAAAGTCAAATATAAGTGATGTTAAAGTCAGATAGAAGTGTTGTTAAAGTAAACTGTAAGTGTTGTTAAAGTCAGTTTGAAATGTTTTTAGTCAGATAGAAGTGTTGTTAAAAATTAGGTTTAAGTACTTTAGTCAGAAGTGTTGTTAAAGTCAGTTTAAAATGTGGGTTTTTTGGTCAGTTAGAAGTGCTGTGAATGAATGTTTAACGACACCCCAGCACGAAAAATACATCGGCTATTGGGTGTCACACTATGTTAATGTAAACAAATTAGGTGATGATCAACGTCAATATATAAATTCAAGATTTAGATAAAAACAGTGTAAAGAACTGCAAAAATACAAATATCACAGATAGATACGGACTTTTACTCAAAATTTCAATTTGTGCTGTATTGGCCATTCTCAAAGAAAATGTTGCACCCCTGCACCACGGTGAGGTTACAGCACGCGCAGGGGGGACATTCCTGAGTTTGCTGCACTTTTAAAAATGTTATCGACTAACAAAGACCTTTTTACGATTGTAATTACATATCAAATATATTTTTCTGCATAAAATATTAGTGGCTGTATATTAAACGTGTTTCTGATCATTCTAATATTTGTACTCGTTTCAATTTCGTTTTATTTCCAAAAATATCATTTTTAAGACAAAATCCAGTTTGGGCTTCTTACAAATATTAAGACGACCAGAAACACATTGAATATACAGACACTGATATTCTAAACCAGAAAATGTAAGTTTAATCGTAGAAATATTTTATTAGACGGAAACATCTTACAATGCAACAAACTCAGGAATGTCCCTTTAAAGTCAGCTTGAAATGTTTTAGTCGGGTAGAAGTGCTGTTAAAGTCACTGTTAGTTTTGTTAAAGTCAGTTTGAAATATTTTAGTCAAATAGAAGTGCTGTGAAAGTAAATGTAAGTGTTGTTAAATTCAGTTTGAAATGTTTTAGTTAGATAGAAACGTTGTTAACGTCAAAAGTGTTATTATGTCAGGTAATATCAGGATGAACTGTTGTTAAAATCAGGTTTAAGTGTTGTTAAAAGATACAAGTGATGTTAAGACCAGGTAGAGGTCCTGTTAAAGTAAGATTGAAGTCGTGTTAAAGTTAGTTTGAAGTGATGTTAAAGTTAGGTGGGACAGAGTCAGAAAATAGGTCCTGCGAGAAAATTATGTCCTTCGACCCAAGCATCTTAGACGAACGATCTACCGACCGAGTTAGATCCTGCCACAAGTATTGTTAAATTCTGCTTGAAATTTGGTTAAAGGGACATTCCTGAGTTTGCTGCAATTTTTAAGATGTTATCGACTAACAGACTTTTAACGATTATAATTATATATCAAATATATGTTTCTGCATAAAATATTTGAGGCTGTGTATTAAACGTGTTACTGATTGTTCTAATATTTGTACTAGGTTAAATTTCATTTTATTACATTTCATTTTATTTCATTTTTTTATTTTGTTTCGTACGTACGAAATTATTTGAAGACAAAATCCAGTCTGGGCTTCTTACAAATATTAAGACGACTAGAAACACATTGAATATAAGACACTAATATTCTAAACAAGAAAATATATTTAATATGTAAGTTTAATCGTAAAAATAGTTTATTAGTCGGAAACATCTTACAATGCAACAAACTCAGTAATGTCCGTTTGAACTGTGATTCTTGTATTGATAAATTGTGACTGAAGGTAGTAGATGTTACAGATGTGACGTTAGTGGATGGCCCGCATGAAGCATGAAAAAAAAACCCAACAAAAACCCAAAACATTTACCCCCCCTTCAAAAAAATAAAAAAAATAAAGTAATAATAATAAAAAAGGTAATAGGTAACAGGTAATAGGTAACAACAACACACACTCACACAAATAAAACACCCAAAACAAACAACAATAACAATCAAACAAGAAAATAAATTAAAATATTAAAAACGGACTTGTACCGCAACGAGTTCTTGTTAACACTAATCCATTAATCCATTGAAAGAAGCATTACCCGCAATGAGAAAAGAACCATAAATCCTGCATGAACGGTTTAAGCTATTCATACTGAAGATAGGCCACAACATAACGATCAGTTTGAAATTAGCTCATATTTGTTATTTTCACCAGCAGCTCATTAAGATGCTAAATTAGAGACCATACCATAAATAATAATCCTCATTTATCGACGCATAATTCCGTAAGAATATTATAGAAAAATTATCTTCGCAACGAAAATTGCATATGAATGGGTAGTTTTTTTTTTTTACACTTTAATGAAACGGCGAGCGGTAGCGGATAATCATGCAAATAGGCTCTTGTAAATCCCCATTATTTCTAACACGTTAAAGGATGGGTCAATTAAGGCATTTGGCCTGGTATGCATATTCAACGATATATAATACACATTATTGCTTAATATCAACAAGTATAATCGTATAGTTAATTAATAAAACGGTTAAATGTGACTGCTATTATATATATATATAACGGGCGCAGCCATTTTGTACCATCCCAGTGAATACGCCCTCTGGCGAGCTGGTGGTTACGTAATACCTAACGTGTCACGTCAGGAATTAGTCTTCGAACTGAAGAAACAAAACATACCTGATTTTTGCGGATGTATCGCAATGTTTTGTAATAATATCCATCCTAGTAAGCCAGCTTTCTTGGTTAATTGGTCTTTTCTTTCCGTGGCCTGTACCTGTGGTTCCTGATTGGCAGTTGTATATTTAGACTGTCCCCAGACACTGTGTCTAGACACTAAAAAGACGTGCCTCTTTTATGAAGATCACAGGGTATTGTGTGATAACAGCACGGATACACCTCAAATCGCAATGGACATTACCAACCGCCCTGCTTTATTACTGTAAGTAATTCTGTAAAACCCTTGATTAAGTAGCCTTTCCCCATCTAAAATCACAAAACTGACCAATTACGTCGTCCCAAAGAAAAGAAAAGTATCACTTGGGTATCGCGAGTGGTCGTTTTTGCTCGAACGTGCTCTACCAATAGGCTTAATAGTATGCATTTTTTCTTTGGATTTAAAAAAAAAAGAAAAATACTGTAATGATGTAACTTGAAATATATTTAGTTAAATAGTTTATTATACTATCAAGTCATTTATGTTGTTTTACAAGTCAGGTTAATGAAAGCGAAGCGCCTTGTCGTAAATTAGAGCGTTTGTTTACACTGTGCATAGTGAAGATGGACGGAGCTGACGTCACTTCGCCCCAACCTATACCACCGGACGTCACAAAAACGAAACAAAATGGCTGCCCCCAGTTAGCAGGAATAATCTTGTTTTTTTTTTTAATTAACTCTAACATTACGCGTTTTTCATTTGTTAAAGTGTCAGTATGTGTTGGTGGTCCGGGTATGCATATTTCCAACACACAAAGCTCTTGTTTGAGTTGACCCTACCTTTAATGATAGTTTTAGTGACGTGCAATGCCTATTTAAGGATTGTCTGTTATTTCTTTTATGTTCATCGGGATATGAACAAAAACAAATCATCCGCAAACTGTGTGAATCGACGAAACATGTTCTCACATAAGTTTGTAGCCGGAGTACTCTTGACGGGAGACCTAGACGGACATTTAGATAGAGAGTAAGGGCTAAATATACTTCTAATTAAATTTGAATCATACTTGCTAATAATAACACAAATACTTCATACTTTATTTTGAATTATTTTTCGCCCATAAACCATATCGATCAATAAGACAACTTGCCCATATAAAATGACGGCTATCAGATACGATGGTCCCTGACAACGTAATTTTTACGTTCAACAAACTACTGTTGCTATATCTGGACGAATGGGATGACGTTATTTTGAAATGAATGTAACGGAAATTTAATTATTGTTTGATTAGCCCATCAAATGTTGCGTTATATGCAGATTGAATTAGAATTTGAAGTTTTAAAACGTAAAAATTAGTTTTTCTGACTTTGGACATAATTAGTCCTACCACATTTAACTACACGTATTTAAATGTTTTATTTGTTATATAACTTAAATCAATTTGCCATTATTAAAACAATTAAGAAAACACAATAAAAAACCCACTGTATATCTAATGATTCCATCGATCACTTACAAAACATATGTGCTTTCCTTTATTAAATACTATGTATTAAATATCAAAAACATTATATAGAAAAATAACTGAACGAATGAAAGAAAACCACCATCTAACATGAATAAATGAACTAAAATATAAAAGATATAAAGTTATTGGCTGTATTCATGATTCTAAAGAATAAATGAATGAATGTTTAACGACAACCCAGCACGATAAATATAACTGGGTGTCAAACTAAGGTAAATGAAAAAAAAGAAAAAAAGGAACAACATCAATAATTATGGTTCTATTGGACGTAGGTTTGGTGTGAATGACTTTTTTTTAAAAACGAGCCCAGAACAATACAAAAATAAACCACCCCAAAAAACATCAAGAAAGACCAAAAACAGATTAATTGTTCTCGGATACCTGCAAACAAACAAATAAAATAAATAAATAAATAACCATAAAAACAACAAAAACAAAGATTATAAGATGAAAGAAACAATCCACATTCAACTTTCATAAATTCCCAGACATGTGTGCCTGCGTTTGTGCGTACGTGTGTGTGTTTACCTTGAAACGTCGTCTTTGTTGGCAGTTCGGCATGTTGTGATTTAAATCCTGTTTAGAGATCGGCTTCTACTTTTTTCAGCAAGAAAGTGATATATTCCACTTCGATACATATACCTGTGGATGATATTTCAAAAACTGAACATTTTTTGTTTATTATTGTTTCTTTCGTGACAGATGCGGTCATATACACGATACATCGGCACTGATCATATATTTCTATCTGCGTATTGTCCAATGAAAATAGAGATACTTATAAGGTAAGTCATTAAGGTGACCAAATGATATAATCAGGAGACTTCTACACGCGATGTTTTCATTGATTGCATTTCTTCACAATGAAGAATCTAAACCTGCATATTCGTATGACCTTTGTGTTATATATCATATATAAGCAAAGAGAAACACAAATACAGTAGTAACAACCCAAAATCAAACCAGGCTAATTGAGTTAACAACCAACATTTTCAGGTTTACATATTACAGGTTTATGACCTGTACCATCGGCTATATTCTGTTCAGGACGAACTGACAACTCCGCTAAGCAATCCACGAAGAATCCCCATTCTTACCTGCATAGGATGAAACCGATAACCTACGTCATTCTAGCTATTATTTGCGATTTGAATGAATGAATGATGAATGAATCAATGAACGAATGGATGGATGAATGAATGAACGAATGTTTAACGACACCTCAGCACGAAAAATGCATCGGCTATTGGGTGTCAGTGATGGTAAAGGCAAAACATGAAAAATGTAAGAGGTAAAGTAAAACACAGTACAAATATCACAGATGGTTAAAATCCAGTATCACGAAGAAACTGCAACAAAAGTCCATCACATTTCTTCGTCCAAATAGATCTTTTCTGGTTTTTCTCAGATGACTGCACTCCACCAAAAGGTGGCGTACTGCCAATCAATGAGTCAATGTTATTTGCTATTTATGCATTTGACAAGACTATTGTTACGGATACCTAGAGAAGGGGGAGGGGGCAGAGAATACCCCCCATCCCCGATACATATACGAAAACGTGTCTTCTTTAGTTTAAAAGTGCCCTTTTTAAGTCTAAGAGTGCTATTTTCGAATTTTAAAAGTGTCATTTTTGTCAAGCTCAGTAAGATCTTACATTACTGTGACCAGATTACTATTTTCCATACCGCTAGTTAGTTTAGCCTGAGTCTTGAGTATCCAAAATTAAGTTAAACTGTCACGGGGATTCTATAATACCCGTAACTGAATAAAACACGATTATCAAAATATCTCTCCTAACTGTATATCTATTAGATCTCTCTGTAACAGGCGGTATTTACCCGAGTATGGCTCGTCTCTAGGTATGATCAGAGATACGATCTTATATAAAGTATATATAATATAGCACGTTTAGTTCACTAGAAAACACAACAAAACACAATACACTTTGGAATCTGTATTAACCTACGCTGACAAATGTACAGCCGCAGTAGTTAATTAATAACAACAATAATAACAACCCAGAACTGATCACTTAATTAGTTAATCTCTAGGTGTCTAGTTTACACAATATGCTAAACACTTCACCGTGACACAACACCCACACGTGTGATAATTGAGAAACGCTTCTAGGGGAACTTAATTAATAAAGGAATTACAACACTATTCCTAACTGGTTAATTTTTAATTAACCCTAACTACTCATTCAGTAACCTTGTAACACAGAATTAATACTGGTACCTATCACAATAAAGACAATAACCTACAGTTTACCTAGGTCTTCTAGGATGACTGGCTAAGCTTTATATTACCGAATACTCGTATAATGTTAGAACAATCAGTCTACGATTTACTTCGTCAGATGACCGAAGACACTGTCTAAAGAATATTGGTATAATACAGTATTAAAATATTTAAAGTCACATCAATCACATCAAGGTTATACAACAGAGCAGAAATAAAATATTTACCAAAGTCCAAACGGACAACGTTCCCTGGGAGCCGTCCTTTTTGCTTCCCCTCATAACTCTAAAATTCTAGCTATTTATTATAAAAATCAGAATATCGCCTGGGGGTACAAGGCGGTCCTCCCCCTATCATCTGATATTCCACCTCTCCCAGAGTCGGTATATTTCTCTCTGATCGTCAGTCTGGCTGTCGCCAATCCGCGACCAATCCCCTGGCCATAAACAGCACTACCGGAGATATTACGTAACTACTAGCCACATGGCCTCCACACCTGCTCTGGGTGTGTATTAGGCGTACCGATCGAGGACCGTCGCGCAGAAGTATTACGTAACAATCGCCCATCTGGGCTAAGTGCAATTTGGAACTGCACACGGCCTTCTAAAACAATTAATATCGCCACAGGCGAAAACAAAATTAAGAGCATGTACCGTCACATAAACCCAAGATCAATAAAATGTCTATATCCTTACCTTTGTATGGGCGACACTTGCAGTTGTGTTTCAAATATATAGCAGCCAAGACGTTCTGTGTAATTCAATGGGTAACTGGCAAATATCTCCACAAAAGAAATCTGAATATACAAACCAGATCCACTTTCAATGCAGCATCGTACAAGGAACGACCTCTTCTACCCTTTTCACCTCACAGCCTCGCTTCTTTAAACATACTCGTCAGCTTACATATGTCCATGTTAGCACAAGTACACTAATAACATTAAGACTATTGATTGAATCAGATAAGGAATCCGCCTTCTCAGTCACCCACCGATATTTTGCCATATTAAAAATAATATTCTTACATTTTGATTATAGAAATATAACCACCGTTGTTATAATGGTAATTAGACATGCTTCAGACAGAGCTAAATGCAACCCCTGAGAGAATACTAATAAGTAGACCTGTAATTTTGTATTCCTTATCATCTTTCGAAAGTTGACAACCAGAACTAGTTATATCCAATTAATTAAAGGGACATTCCTGAGTTTGCTGCAATTTTTAAGATGTTATCGACTAACAGAGACCTTTTAACGACTGTAATTATATATCAAATATATTTTTCTGCATCAAATATTAGCGGCTGTATATTAAACGTGATTCTGATCGTTCTAATATTTGTATTAGGTTAAATTTCATTTTATTTCCAATTTTTTTATTTATTTGAAGATAAAATCCAGTTTGGGCTTCTTACAAACTTCTCAGAAACACACTGAATATACAGACACTGATATTCTAAACAAGAAAATATTTTTAATATCTAAGTTTAAAGGGACATTCCTGAGTTCGCTGCATTGTAAGATGTTTCCGACTAATAAAATATTGCTACGATTAAACTTATATATTAAATATATTTTCTTGTTTAGAATATTTGTGTCTGTATATTCGGAAACATCTTACAATGCAGCAGTCTCAGGAATGTCTCTTTAAAATTCAAAAAGATGAAAGTTAAAGTTTGTTTTGTTTAACGACACCACTAGAGCACATTGATTTAATAATCATCGGCTATTGGATGTCAAACATTTGGTAATTTTGTCATATAGTCTTAGAGAGGAAACCCGCTACATTTTTCAGTTAGTAGTAAGGGATCTGATATGCACCATCCCACAGACAGGATAGCACATACCACCGACTGATATACATGACGTGGCGCACTGGCTGGAAAGAGATAGCCCAATTAGATCACCGACGGGTATCGATCCCAGACTAACCGCACATCAAGGGATCGCTTTACCACTGGGCTACGTCCCACCCCTTCAAAAATATGTTTCATATGCTATTAAAGGGACATTCCTGAGTTTGCTGCAATTTATAAGATGTTATCGACTAACAGAGACTTTTTAACGATTGTAATTACATATCAGATATATTTGTTTTCTACATAAAATATTAGTGTCTGTATATTAAATGTGTTTCTGATCGTTTCAATATTTGTACTAGGTTAAATTTCATTTTATCTCCTAAAATATATTTTTTCGTACGTACGAAATTATTAGAAGACAAAATCCAGTTTGGGCTTCTTACAAATATTAAGACGACCAGAAACACATTGAATATACAGACAATGATATTCTAAACAAGAAAATATATTTAATATGTAAGTTTAATCGTAGAAGTATTTTATTAGTCAGAAACATCTTACAATGCAGCAAACTCGGGAATGTCCCTTTAACTCTCTCTCTTTCTCATATCTGTAACAAAGATTTCCAATAGTTAACACGAAAGATGTCCACTTTACAGTTTGTTTTGTTTAACGACACCACTAGAGCTCATTGATTTATTAATCATCGGCTATTGGATGTCAAACATATGGTCATTTTGACACAGTCAGAGATGAAACCCGCTACGTTTTTCCATTAGTAGCAAGGGATCTTTTATATTCACCATCACACAGATAGGATAGCACATGCCACGGTCTTTGATATACTAATCGTGGTGCACTGGCTAGAGCGAGAAATAGCCCAATAGGCCTACCGACGGAGATCGATCCTACACCGACCGCACATCATGCGAGCATTTTCCCACTGGGCTACGTCCCGCTCCTACTTTATAGATCGTCACTGAGTAAACCCCAGGGCACTGGGATTCGAACCCAGCCATCCAGGCTGGTCTACAAATGGCAAGTTCAGTATCGGTGTTTTGTCATAGACAGCCTTCCCTGTCAGTATTGTTCCTCGATATCATGCTTTTTTCCATTAAATATATGATAATAAACGAGTTACTGGTTATTATCAAACATATGTCCCGATTCAAATAATGTTGACCTATCAGGTGTTCATTAACCGATTCACTCCAGCTGTCTTTTGCGCTATAAACCCATGTCCCAAAAGATCAATGCACAATAATACAAAATAACTGGGGCAAAATACAGCCAGAAGGCTTACCATTAAACACACATATTATTTTAATTCTTCACCATTTCCTGGAAGTGAATATATATATATATATATATATATATATATATAGAGAGAGAGAGAGAGAGAGAGAGAGAGAGAGAGAGAGAGAGAGAGAGAGAGAGAGAGAGAGAGAGTAAGTATATATATATATATATATATATATATATATATGTTTAACACCACAGCTCAAAACTCAAAACTACACATCGGCTATTGGGTGTCAGAAAAGACAAGTATATGATAATATTTACATTAAGAATAACATTTATATAATTATATAAAACCAAATTATGTAAAAAAGTAAATTTTGCAGACCAAGTGATGTGAATATCTCCTTTCCTTTTAACATTTAGTATTTTTACTAAGTATACATTTTATAAATTGATATTTGGCTTTTAACAGTTTTCTGTTTTCTTTGCTTCCGTTCTTACGCATGCCATCGATGAATTGGAATCGGTAAAACTACAAGTATTTAATCCATTAATAAGTGAACATAGAGGTTCGTTAAAAAGGAAATGATAAAGAGTACGTCACGTATTAAAGATCGACCTTCATTGATTTGGGTAATTATTGATCTGTAGTCATTTAGATAAACATAATTACATGTTATTGGGTTGTCAACACCTCATTTGGGCTGGCCTCGGTTTAATGAGGACCGTCACTAATGAATGATTCGTATCGCTGTGTAATTTCACATCAACATAAATAAGCCAATACCTCAATCATCAACGAGATCACAGAATCAGTATGAAGTAAACTGTGTAGTCCTACACGTACATCAATAATTTGAAAACTTTTTTTTATATTTCTGTTGAATATTATGAGAACTTGAAACGCTTTTTACATGTCCACATCCTTTAAAGGTCTGGACACCATAACCCCACCCCACACCTCGTCCACCCCTAACCCTGCGGTCCCTGCCCCTGACACGGCTAGTGACTTGCACCAGGAGGGATTAGATTAGATTAGATTAGATTAAATGTTTAACGAAACCCCAACACGAATAATACATCGGATATTGGGTGTCAAACTATGTTAAATCTAAAAAATTAAGTGATGATCAGCATTAATATAAACAGAGGGCATATGATATAAAGTAGGAAAGATGTATATAAAAAATATACACAATTTCTTGTTAAAACCATGAAATAGCCTCTGTATATTAAAACATGAAACAAAAACAACAAACACATGCAATTTTTCATTAGTCCAAGTAATGTGATCTATTTTGGTAATGATAACTGGAATATACACACCTTAGCAGTTAACTATTAAATTTCGTCATTAGCCCTGCGTAACCCAGGAATAGTTGAAAGTTGTGCTAATGTAGCAGTTCACGCAAATATGTAGCTCCTGCCATGTTGTCTAATATATATGTAACACTGATCTGCAGTGGTTCAAAATCGGTTGATTTAACAGATTTCTTGGAGGTTCCTGTGGGTAAATCCCACCCCATCTGAAGCTGTGCTGCAGGTTTGTTACTGTGGGGTTCACAGTTAGTCAAGAAGGAAGGAAGGAAATGTTTTATTTAACGATGTGCTCAACACACACACACACACAAATACATATATATATATATATATATATATATATATATATATATATATATATATATATATATATATATATATATATATATATATATATATATATATTTATCATATAATATCTTACATTTTCAGTGCAATCAAAGTATGTGATATTTTTCAGATCACATACTTTAAGAATTTGATAACTTTGCAAATTAGATGTAAATTAGTCGAGGTCTCGGCACTAGGTTTATTGACATTTAAGCAAACGTACTTGGGTGACACTCCATGATTAACGTATTCATTCATACTCGTAAAATAAAAACATTTCAATGGCAATTTGAAAGCTGTCCAGCGTTCAGAAAACAAAAAACGTTAGGCATAACTTTATTTTGGTATAAGGACATCCAAAATGATGTCATTCGAGTTTGACGTCATTTCCATTCAAAAATACACCGCGCCACATATCCTTACGTCATTTGAATATCTAGTAATGGCGGAGTAGAATTAAAGTTCCGTGTACAGTTTACAAAAACACGTTGTATTAAGCTTGAGCTTATATGATAAAGAGATTATTACCCTCGTGTATTTCGGTATTGTCAATATCATATATTAGGATTAGGCTCGCATAATACAATTTGTATTCCTAATATATGATATTGACGATACCGAAAAACACTCTGGTAAGAACCTCTATTTATATATCTATCTATATATATATATATATATATATATATATATATATATATATATATATATATATATATATATATAGTAAGTTACTAGTCCGTGGGCTGAAGGGGCCCACCTTGCACCCCCCCCCCCCCCCTCCCCCTACGAATTGACTAAACTATGTTTTTTCTAACAGTTTCGGATCTATATTTTAGGATTATGAATGTTAACATTGGATAAACAGGGACGCACTATGGTTTTGGAGGGGTTAAAGTGAACCATGACGCAAGATTTTTGGAATTAGAATTATGGGGTAGGGATAACAAAAATGGACATAATTTAGGTTTAAATTGACAGAGAATACTCTGTGAACACTCAAAATATTTGTATTGGTGGCCTCTGTTCGTTGGTATGTATATTATAATTATTGTGTCAATATGTAGGTCACCAAAGGTCAAAGGATCACAGATTTAAGGCAATGCTTAAAATCTGACATATAAGCATTTATTTGATTAGTATTCTCTTAATATTCAATTATTTTTGTGTTAACAACTTGAAACTGTAGGGGACACATCTTGCAACAAATCCGAAGTGTTAGTGTTTGCGTGACAAATGGGAAAAGGTATTTTTAACGTTAACAGAAATGTAGCTGTAGCTAAGGGGAAATAAAAATGGTCATATCTCTAAACCAGATCAGTGTTTACTAGCAAGCTGACCGTCCACATATTGATATTGGTGAGAGGTACACGCATATCAGTGAAAGGTTCAATTGGGGTCAATAGGTAGGTCATCAGAGGTCAAAAGGTCACGGATGTCAGGCAATGCTTACAATCCGAAGTGTTAGTGTTAATTTATTTTGAAAAGTAGTGTTTGCATGACAAATGGAAAAAGGTCGTATTTTTAACGTTAACAAAAATGTAGTTGTAGCTAAGGGGAAATAAAAATGGTCATATCTCTAAACCAGATCAGTGTTTACTAGCAAGTTGACAGTCCACATATTGATATTGGTGAGAGATACACGCATATCAGTGAAAGATTCAATTGGGGTCAATAGGTAGGTCACCAGAGGTCAAAAGGTCACGGATTTCAGGCAGTGCTTTAAAATCTGACATATAAGCATTTATTTGATTAGTATTCTCTTATATTTAATTAATTTTGTGTTTGTTAACAACTTGAAAACTAAAGGGGACATATCTTGTAACAAATCTGAAGTGTTAGTGTTTATTTATTTTGCAAAATCTCGGCATCTATGCAGCACTCGACTGCAACAAACTGCCATGACTGGTGCCGATGATCCCATGTCTTTGTTCACCTCCATCTTGAAATATATTGCAGAGGAAACTATTCCTAAGACTTCGGCAGTACCGAAGCGTTTCAATAAACCATGGTTCAATGAGACATGCAAAGATGCAATCAAAGAGCAAAACAGGACCCTCGAGAGGTTCAAACGCGAACCTACCGGGGATAACTTGAATAGTTATCGCACTGCTCAGGCAAAGGCTCGTAAAACTATCAGACAGAGTAAGAAATTATCTTGGAGAAATTATGTCTCCAAGTTGAGTTCTCAAAATTGAGTTCTGTGAAATCTGTCTGGAATAGGATATGTGAAATCATGGGAAAAGAATCCAATAATACAGTTCGCCATTTGTCTGTCAATGACACGGATGTGACGTCTCATCGTGACATTGCCAATGCATTGGCAGACAATTTCTCTTATAACACTTCTTCTTCTTTCAGTACAGATGCTTTTACATCTGTCAGAAATAAAGCTGAAAACCAACCTATTAACTTTTCATCTGAAAGTGCTGAAGTATACAACAGGCACTTCTCTTTGGAGGAGTTGCAGGACGCTACGTAGAGCCCATGATACTTCAGTAGGACCAGATGAAATACATTATCAACTCTCTAAAACACTTACCTGAATCTTTAACAAAATCTGGATTTCGGGTGACTTTCCCTCTGATTGGAGAAAAGCCATTGTCATTCCTATTTCTAAGCCTGGTAAGGACCCAACAAATCCTACCAGTTATCGCCCTATTGCTTTGACAAGTTGCATTTGTAAAACCATGGAAAGAATTATCAACCGTAGACTTGTCCCACAAATTGCTTACTAACATGGAATGTGGGTTCAGGACTAGACGTAGCACAGTTGATCATCTTGTTAGATTTGAAACGTTTTGTAGGGATGCTTTTATCCATAACCAGCATTTGGTATCGGTCTTTTTTTTACCTCGAGAAAGCTTATGATACCACGTGGAAGTATGGGATTTTGAAAGACCTCCATGGCATGGGTCTAAGAGGCCGTATGCCTGACTTTATCTCAAATTTCTTACAGAATAGGTCTTCCAAGGTACGAGTGGGATCTACGTTATCCGATTCTTACTCCCAAGAGATGGGTGTGCCTCAAGGTAGCATCCTGTCAGTAACTTTATTTCCGTGAAAATTAACAGCATCACCCAGTGTTTAAAACCTGGCGTTGATAGCTCGTTATATGTCGACGATGTTCAGATTTGCTACAGGTCGTCCAGTATGAGTATCATTGAACGTCAGTTGCAGCTTTGTTTGAATAAACTTCAACAATGGGCAACTGACAATGGATTTCGATTCTCAAAGTCAAAAACCGTCTGTATGCATATCTGCCAGAAAAGAGATCACCATTTAGATCCTCAGCTGTTTCTGGATAAAACTCCGGTTCCAGTTGTGGAGGAGACCAAATTTCTGGGGGTTATTTTTGACAGGCTATCTTTTGTTCCTCATTTACAGTATGTGAAAAAAGAAGGGCTTAAAGGCCCTCAATATCTTAAAAGTTATTGGCAAGACTGAATGGGGATTCGATCGAAAGGTTATGCTCCGACTTTATAGATCTTTAGTTCGGTCTAAACTTGATTATGGGTGCATTGTGTATGGGTCAGCACGTAAGTCTTACTTGCTAATGCTAGATCCTATACACAACCAGGGACTTTTGCTTTGTCTTGGTGCTTTCAAAACATCTCCTGTGGAGAGCTTGTACGTCGATACACACGAACCTAGTTTGGGAGCTAGACGTGCAAAGCTTTCTCTGCAGTATGCTATATAGGTTAAATCAATGCCAAAACATTCTGCACACAATGCGGTTTTTGATAATAGATATATGAAGTTATTTGATGCGAAACAGAATGCAATTCGAACATTTGGTTTTCGCCTTAAGGAGTTTTTATCAGTTTCCAACATTGATTTGGCAGACATTTTGGAAACGCCTTCATATTTTATTTTGCCACCTTGGTGTATCAAACCACCAAAAATTGTATTCGATATTGTGCATCTAAAAAAAGATCGCACAGATGCAGTTATTTATAAACAACATTTCATGGAAATCCAAGAGAGGTACTGTGATTACAATCACGGGATGGGAATTTTGTGGCTTATGCTACAGTTTTTCCATCAGACGCAATAATTTCCATGAGATTGCCCGATTCAGCATCAATCTTTACTACTGAAATTTGGGCAATCATTAAAGCCCTGGAACAGATTAAGCATTCATGTGGACCCAAGTTTATTATTTTTACAGACTCACTTTCGTGTCTCCAAGCTCTACAATACATGAAATTGGAGCATCCCTTAGTTGGGATGGTGATACGAAAGTGTGTCTTTTTATCAATTGCCAATAAAGATGTTATATTTTGTTGGGTACCCAGCCATGTTGGCATTAGGGGTAACGAAAAGGCAGATGTTGCTGCGAAGTCTGTTTTGAACTTGCCCCGTGTCCATGTTGGTGACCCCTAAAGTGATTTTAAATTTCATATTAACCAATATACCTTTTCGACTTGGCAAGATGATTGGGACGGTGCGGTTGCGAATAAGCTTCATTCTGTCAAGGCAGTCCTGGGAGAGTGGCAGTCATCCTACAGGCGGTGCAGGAAGGATGAAGTAGTCTTATGCCGTGCCCGCATCGGCCATACATATTTGACGCATTCGTTTATTTTAAAGAAGGACCCTCTTCCTCAGTGTGAACACTGTCAGTGTACACTGACTGTGCGCCACATTTTGGTGGAGTGAGATCATCTCAAGCCGACGAGAAATGATATATTTGGCAACAGAAATGTTTTGCAATCGTTTAAATTCGATCCAGAATTAATTGTAAAGTTTTTGAAACACTTTGACTTCTATACAAAGTTTTAAAATATACTTACCTTGATTTTATGTATTATATTATACTTTTCCCCCACAACTCCTTACACTGTGGTTTTACATGAATATATATAAATAATATTTCCATAGACTTACCATTTGTGACACCCAGCGGCCGATATGTATTTTTGTGCTGGGGTGTCGTTAAACATTCATTCATTATTTTGCAAAGTAGTGTTTGCGTCAGAAATGGAAAAAGGTCGTATTTTTAACGTTAACAAAAATGTAGCTGTAGCTAAGGGGAAATAAAAATGGTCATATCACTAAACCAGATCAGTGTTTACTAGCAAGTTGACATTCCACATATTAATACTAGTGAAAGGTACACGGAAACCAGTGATATATCCAATTGGGGTCAAAAGATCACGGATTTCACACGACGCTCAAAATCATACACCTAATCAAGTATTTGATTTGTATGCTAACAATTTACAAACTGTAAGATAGATACCTTACAGCACGTGCAAGACATCAGTGTTCATTAATGTTTTTAAACTTGGTTTGCATGACATTAGCAAATAAAAAAATACTTTCATGCTTTGAGAGAACTATGAATGTTTGTAATAATAAACCATATCAGTATATACTAGAAAATGAACATTCCAATTGTTTATATTGGTGTTAACCATAGATAGACACACACACACACACACATAGATTAGAGAGGGGGGGGGGGGGCAATAGAGCACAGCACAGACACACATGTAAAATATCTTGGTTTACCAGAGGTTAATATTTAATCACTGTTGCTATACTTGATACTTCTTTACTGTCACTACAGCTGTCATCGTAACTGTCATCATCACTGCCTTCCTCTTAGTTGTTTGTGTTGTATTGGTCCTCATGTAGAATATAAGCCAATGTAGGTGACAGGATTTCCCCATCATACCACTTTGGTTCCAGCCTTTCTCCATGTCCATGAGCAGCAATCCACCCATTATTGTCTGTGGGTTCAGGAATATCGGGTTTGGGTGTATAGGCTCTCTTCCAAATCCCTACTTCATAGTTTACCCTTTTAATGTGTTCACACAGGCAAACTTATGGTGGTGGTAATGTTGACAGGTCAACATTTTTCCTGGGGTCGAGTTTGCTTCCTGTCTTCCCACACTTTGACATTAACATAGACAAACGAAGGTCATCCTATTTGGTGGTGGATGTCATTTGATAGATCCTGCAAGTAAATGCTTCTAAGCTAAGAAAAACGACCCTCAGTGACTTTCCAGGACTTGCCAAGCTTCTGAAATACCTCTTGATATTTTGGTTTTGTCTGAATAAGTTTTATTGGCTTTACTTTACCATTTCCTTTAAATGCTCTCGTTGTGTCACATCTGGTGAATGCACGAAATCCTAAAAGAGCGGTGCAATAAACTGGAGTAAAATCATCAGCTAAATTTGAAATGTCCTGTAGCTTTCATTTATTACCAGAGCCAGTATCGAACAAGATGTGTGTCTTTAAATGTGATGCATAGCAGAGAAGAATGAAAAAATATATCACTGTCTGGATTTCTGACACGCACAAAGTCAAAGTTCTTTTTCTCAGCATATTAGCAGTACAGAATCACCCTTGTGTCAGATTCTTCTTGATCAGACTCTAACATAGGTACTTCTGGCATGAGGACAGTGTGCCCATTAGTAGATAATAATTGTTTACAATTAGAACAACACATGCCAAGGGTAAAAATGGGTTGTGTACATAAAAATAATAAAAGAACATAATATAATACTTTATGGTATTGGCTTGCAAACCCCACCCCCTCTCCTCTCTCTACATATCTAATCAATGTAGCTATCCATTTATCTCTCACGCAAAAAAACCCAACACACTTTCATCCTTTTCCATTCTATGAACGACGTACATAAATATTTAAAATACGCACATGATATATATATCCACACATACACACACATACATATACATATGTATGTATCTACATTATTAATGCGTGGACCGTTGGGAACAAGACGATGCACAAGAAAAGTTACAAAAATTAGGTCTGTTCAAAGAGAGAATAATACACTGACCACTTGGTGAAGAATTTATTAAGATTGTTCTTACTAAGATAAATACATTTTTCTACTTTATATCTTTGTTTAGCTTCGTTTTGGAAGTGTATAATATTTAATTGGACCCTTTGCACTTTACATTTATATATAAAATATTTAGCTTTAATATTATCTTTACATCCAAATATCACTAGCTCAAGAGAAAGCTTTAAATTACATATATGCTTATATGAGTTTGATAACCAATTTAAATAATCATTCCAAAAGTTCTGAACAATTTTACATTCCCAAAATAAATACACTATAGATTCTTTTCCTTCATGACAAAAGGTACACGTTTCACTGTCAATTAATTTTAATTTATATGCGAAACTATTAGTAGTTAATATTCTATGAAGTATTCTATATTGGAACCATCTAAGTTTTATTTCTTGCGTGGTTACAAATGGTTTTAAATAAATAGTGTGCCAATTAAGGTCTGAAATAAAATAATTGTGCCAACTTAGGTCTGAAATAAAATAATTTTGCCATTTTCATATTGCAGAATTTGGCTTTTCAGAAGTTACAAGTGTGTAATAATATAGTTTCGAGCCATTTCTGATAGAACAAAGTTTTCTTTGAACAGGAGAATCATCTAAAGGAATATTTGTTTCTATTATATTCAGTTTCGTCTTCCTAAGGTAAGCCTTAAAGGGACATTCCTGAGTTTTCTGCAAGTTTTAAGATGTTATCGACTAACAGAGGCTTTTTCACGACTGTAATTACATAACAAATATATTTTTCTGTATAAAATATTAGTGGCTGTATATTAAACGTGTTTCTAATCGTTCTAATATTTGTAAAATGTTAAATTTCATTTTATTTCCTAAAAACGATTTTTTCGTACGTAAATCCAGTTTGGGCTTCTTACAAATATTAATACGACCAGAAACACATTGAATATACAGATACTGATATTCTAAAGAAGAAAATATATTTAATATGTAAATTTAATCGTAGAAATATTTTATTTGTCGGAAACATCTTACAATGTAGCAAACTCGGGAATGTCCCTTTAAGTGAGTTAATAACTCCTTGATACTCTAAAAAAGATGCATTTAATTTGTATAAAGTATTAAATGCGGTTAAAGTTAAAAAGTTGCCGTACTCATCAACAAGATCACAGATTTGAGATACACCTTTCCCAAGCCATTTCTTTTTAAAAAAAGATTTGCTGTTAATTTTTATATTGGAATTATAAAACATTGGCTCTGATAAAGTCTTCAAATACTTGATTAGATGTATGATTTTGAGCTTCGTCTGAAATCCGTGACCTTTTGACATTTGATGACAATTGAATATATCACTGGTGTGCGTGTACCTCTCACCAATATCAATATGTGGAATGTCAGCTTGCTAGTATACACTGATCGGATTGAGAGATACATGTATGACCATTTTTATTCCCCCTTAGCTACAGCTACATTTTTGTTAACGTTAAAAATACGACCTTTTTCCATTTGTCATGCAAACACTACTTTGCAAAATAAATGAACACTAACACTTCGGATTTGTTACAAGATAAGTCCCCTACAGTTTTCAAGTTGTTAACTTAAAAATAATTGAATATTAAGAGAATACTAATCAAGTAAATGCTTATATTTCGGATTTTAAGCATTGCCTGACATCTTGACCTCTGATGACCTACCTATTGACCCCAATTGAACCTTTCACTGATATGCGTGTACCTCTCACCAATATCAATATGTGGACGGTCAGCTTGCTAGTAAACACTGATCTGGTTTAGAGATATGACCATTTTTATTTCCCCTTAGCTACAGCTACATTTCTGTTAACGTTAAAAATACGACCTTTTCCCATTTGTCACGCAAACATTACTTTGCAAAATAAATGAACACTAACACTTCGGATTTGTTGCAAGATGTGTTCCGTACAGTTTCAAGTTGTTAACACAAAAATAATCGAATATTAAGAGAGTACTTATCAAATAAATGCTTATATGTCAGATTTTAAGATTATAATATACATACCAACGAACAGAGGCCACCGATACAAACATTTTGAGTGGTCACAGAGTATTCTCTGTCAATTTAAACCTACGTTATGTCCATTTTTATTATCCAAACCCCATAATTCTAATTCCAAAAATCTTGCGTCTTGGTTCACTTTAACCCCTCCAAAACCATAGTGCGTCCCTGTTTATCCAATGTTATCATTCATAATCCTAAAATATAGGTCCGAAACTGTTAGACAAACATAGTTTAGTAAATTCGGGGGGGGGGGGGGGGGGTGTCTTGGGGGGAGGGGGCCTTCGGCCCACAGACTATACCGCTCGCTTGAAATGAATGCATGAATGAATGAATGAATGTTTGTTTAACGACACCCCAGCACAAAAATACAATCGGATATTGGGTGTCACAAATGGTAAGTTATATGAACATATTATTTATATATAGTTATGTAAAACCACAGTGTAAGGACCTGTGTCGGGAATGTATAATACAATATATAAAATCAAGTTAAGTATATCTTAAAATTTTGTATAGAAGTCAAAGTGTTTTAAAAACTTTACAATTAACACTGGATGGAATTTAAACGATTCCAAAACATTTCTGTTGCCAAATATATCATTTCTCGTCGGCTTGAGATGATCACACTCCACCAAAATGTGCCGCACAGTCAGTGTACACTGACAGTGTTCACACTGAGGAGGAGGGTCCTTCTTTAAAATAAATGAATGCGTCAAATATGTATGGGCGATGCGGGCACGGCATAAGACTACTTCATCCTTCCTGCATCGCCTGTAGGATGACTGTCACTCTCCCAGAACTGCCCTGATACAATGAAGCTTATTCATAACCGCATCGTCCCAATCATCTTGCCAAGTCGAAAAGATATATTGGTTCATATGAAATTTAAAATCACTGTAGGGGACACCAACATGGACACGGGGCAAGTTCAAAGCAGGCTTGGCAGCAACATCTGCCTTTTGGTTACCCTTAATGCCAACATGGCTGGGTACCCAACAAAATATAACATCTTTATTGGCAATTGATAAAAAGACACTTTCGTATCACCATCCCAACTAAGGGATGCTCCAATTTCATGTACCGTAGAGCTTGAAGACACGAACGTGAGTCTGTAAAAATAATATACTTGGATGCACATGAATCCTTAATCTGTTCCAGGGCTTTAATGATTGCCCAAATTTCAGCAGTAAAAATTGATACTGAATCGGGCAGTCTCATGGAAATTATTGCGTCTGATGGAAAAACTGTAGCATAAACCACAGAATTCCCATCCCGTGATCCGTCTGTGTAAACAGGAATGTAATCACAGTACCTCTCTTGGATTTCCATGAAATGTTGTTTATAAATAACTGTATCTGTGCGATCTTTTTTTAGATGCACAAGATCGAATACAATTTTTGGTGGTTTGATACACCAAGGTGGCAAAATAAAATATGAAGGCGTTTCCAAAATCTGTTAAATCAATGTTGGAAACTGATAAAAACTACTTAATGCGAAGACCAAATGTTCGAATCGCATCAAATAACTTGATATATTTATTATCAAACACCGCATTGTGTGCAGGATGTTTTGGCATTGCTTTAATCTTTGTAGCATACTGCAGAGAAAGCTTTGCACGTCTAGCACCCAAACTAGGTTCGTGTGCATCGACGTACAAGCTCTCCACAGGAGATGTTTTGAAAGCACCAAGACAAAGCCTACGTCCCTGGTTGTGTATAGGATCTAGCATTTGCAAGTAAGACTTACGTGCTGACCCATACACAATGCACCTATAATCAAGTTTAGACCGAACTAAAGATCTATAAAGTCGGAGCATAACCTTTCGATCTGCTCCCCATTCAGTCTTGCCAATAACTTTTAAGATATTGAGGGCCTTTAAGCCCTTCTTTTTCACATACTGTAAATGAGGAACAAAAGATAGCCTCCTGTCAAAAATAATCCCCAGAATTTTGTCCAGAAACAGCTGAGGATCTAAATGGTGACCTCTTTTCTGGCAGATATGCATACAGACGGTTTTTGACTTTGAGAATCGAAATCCATTGTCAGTTGCCCAGTGTTGAAGTTTATTCAAACAAAGCTGCTACTGACGTTCAGTGATACTCATACTGAACGACCTGTAGCAAATCTGAAAATCGTCGACATATAACGAGCTATCAACGCCAGGTTTTAAACACTGGGTGATGCTGTTAATTTTCACGGAAAATAAAGTTACTGACAGGATGCTACGTTCAGACACACCCATCTCTTTGGAGTGAGAATCGGATAACGTAGATCCCACTCGTACCTTGAAAGACCTATTCTCTAACAAATGTGAGATAAAAGTCAGGCATACGGCCTCTTAAGCCCTAGCCATGGAGGTCTTTCAAAATCCCATACTTCCACGTGGTATCATAAGCTTTCTCGAGGTAAAATAAAGACCGATACCAAATGCTGGTTATGGATAAAAGCATCCCTACAAAACGTTTCAAATCTAACAAGATGATCAACCGTGCTACGTCTAGTCCTGAACCCACATTGCATGTTAGTAAACAATGTGTGGGACTCAAGATACCAGACAAGTCTACGGTCGATCATTCTTTCCATGGTTTTACAAATGGAACTTGTGAAAGCAATAGGGCGATAACTGGTAGGATTTGTTGGATCCTTACCAGGCTTAGGAATAGGAATGACAATGGCTTTTCTCCAATCAGAAGGAAAGTCACCAGAAATCCAGATTTTGTTAAAGATATTTAATAGAACCATTAAGGATGATTCAGGTAAGTATTTTAAGAGTTGATAATGTATTTCATCTGGTCCTACCGAAGTATCATGGGCTCTATGTAGAGCGTCCTGCAACTCCTCCAAAGAGAAGTGCCTGTTGTATACTTCAGCATTTTCAGATGAAAAGTTAATAGGTTGCTTTTCAGCTTTATTTCTGACAGATGTAAAAGCATCTGTACTGAAAGAAGAAGAAGAGTTATGGGAGAAACTGTCTGCCAATGCATTGGTAATGTCACGATGAGACGTAACATCCGTGTCATGACAGACAAATGGCGAACTGTATTATTGGATTCTTTTCCCTTGATTTTACGTATCCTATTCCAGACAGATTTCACAGATGTTTGAGAACTCAACTTGGAGACATTTGGAGCGCTCGTTTGAAATTGTAGGGTTGATCTACTTCAGTCGACTCTTGTTCCACCCCCCCCCCCCCCCCAGTCCCAACACTGGTGTAAGCTAATACAACTAAGAATATAAAGTTGTTATGTCAAATATTACAAGCACCTACATCAACGCAAACCATATTATGTACAAATCAATATTGGCTAGAAAGAAACAAAAAGATGGGAAAAAAAGAAAGAAAAAAACGATTAATAAATCAATGTGCTCTAGTCGTGTCATTAAACAAAACAAACTTTAAACTATGTACAAGACAGAGTCCATGATATATATTCCCTGACCACTGGACACCGTGTGTTTCGTCTTAAGGAGGGGCGGGACGTAGCACAATGGTAAAGCGCCCGCTTGATGATCGGTCGGTTTGGGATCGATCCCTGTCGGTGGGCCCATTGAACTATTTCTCGTTCCAGCGCCAGTGCACCCCGACTGGTATATCAAAGGCCGTGTTCTATCATGTCTGTGGGATGCTACTAATGGAAAAATGTAGCGACGGTGCTCTGTAAGACTATCAAAATTAACAAATGTTTGACATCCAATAACCGATGGTTCATAAATCAATGTGATCTAGTGTTGTCGTTAAACAAAACAAACAAACTTCGTCCTAAGGAAGGCGACCTAGAAATTTAACTCGTGGTAAAACGGATAAATAACCTTTAGATTTCTTTGAACTAATCGTATTAATAGAAATGGTATTACTTTTTCAAAGACTTGCCTATTAAATGATTTAGACATTGGATGTCCATTAATGTGTGCACAAATTGCATTGTAGTCTAGATAATGTTTTATATAAACTTAAAAGCTATTCGTAAGCAAAATGTCATTTAGACGGATAATAGATCATAAGAGCTCAGAGTTGGTCGCATAAATCATGTTATCCTTCACAATAATGGCAAGTAATAATATGTCACCATTCGTTTTCCTTTTCAGGAAAAGAAAAATCCATTATACTCTTCAAGCATCAATACAGACAAATGCCCACGATAACGATATATGGTTTACATAATTATATCAGATTCAGATTTTCATCTAGTTTCATAGCATGTTATAGAATAGAAAAAATACTACATTTACCCTAGTAATGACAGTGTAATAGACGATGAATAAATGCATTACTTATTCGAAATTGAAACAAGGCTTTCGTTTGAGTTTTGTTTTCTCCTGCTTTTGTGGCGTTTATTTCTCTGTGTGTGTGTGTGTGTGAGAGAGAGAGAGAGAGAGAGAGAGAGAGAGAGAGAGAGAGAGAGAGAGAGAGAGAGAGAGAGAGAGAGAGAGAGAGAGAGAGAGAGAGAGAGATAGAGAGAGAGAGTGTGTGTGTGCGTGTGTGTGTAATGCCTTTGAAGATTACAAGAACTGATATAAAGTATATATTTTCAAACTACGTAAACCCAGGTTTATAAAACCCGTAAGAGGTTAATGGAAAACGTAATCACACAAGACACGCGCTTTACATACTGTTAGTGGGTTCGTCAGCATAACCAGTCAGATGCCTCCAACTTGAAATACATCAATATCCAGTTGTGCTGTAATGGACATAGAAGGGTTTGTTTGTTTGGGGTTTTCTGGTGATAATTTTACTTAATCAGAGTGGAATTATCTTAAGCAGACGAGAATTGTGATGGAATCATTTCAATTTAAAATCATTTCCATACGTTTGTTGCATTAAACGTGGTAAGCATTTAGGAATAATCTCTCTACACAATATAGGCTAACAAAATGTGACATGTAGATGTGACCAGTACAGACGGGTTTTTTTTTTCAAAATGGCCAGCCCTTCATCGACTGCCCATAACAAATCCATCAGTACAGATTCTACTAGTTGTGAGAATATCACCATTTGTATGTTAAATATTGAAGCCATAATTGTTTAATTTATCGAACGTTTTGCTTAACCCATTCATTCAATAAATCTTCTGTCTTTCTTTTCATTTGGCATGACATAATCTGGAGTACCTCGTTCATTAGCCATCTTGATACATCTGTGCTACGTTTAGTAGAGAGATTCACCCACAAGCAAACATACATTTAACATGTGGCGTCGTGGTTAGGCCATCGGTCTACAGGCTGGTAGGTACTGGGTTCGGATTCCAGTCGAGGCATGGCAAACCCTGAGTGTGTACTCCGCAAGCTTCAATGGGTAGGTGTAAACCACTTGCACCGACCAGTGATCCATAACTGGTTAACAAAGGCCGTGGTTTGTGCTATCCTGCCTGCGGGAAGCGCAAATAAAATATCCCTTGCTGCCTGTCGTAAAAGAGTAACCTATGTGGCGACAGCGGGTTTCCTCTAAAAAAAAAAAATCAGTGTCAGAATTACCATATGTTTGACGTCCAATAGCCGATGATAAGATAAAAAAAAATCAATGTGCTTTAGTGGCGTCGTTAAACAAAACAAACGTTTTGAAAAAAACTGGCTGGCGACAGTGTATGTACAGTGTAAACAAAAGCAGTAATTTACAAGGCGCTTCTCTTTGATCAACCTGACTTGTAAAACAACATAAATGTAGTGATAATAAACTATTCAACTAAATATATTTCAAGTTGCATTAACGGAATGAAATGGGGTTATAGTATTTTTCTCTGTTAAATAATCCAAAGGAAAAATATACATTATTAGGCCTATTGGTATGCTACGTTGGGGCAAAAAACGACAACCCACGATACCCAAGTGATCATTTTCTTTTCTTTGGGACTACGTAATTGGTCAGTTCTGTGATTTTAGATGGGAAAGTCTACTTAATCAATAGTTTTACAGAACTATTTACAGTAATAAGCCACCGGCATGTATTTTTGTATCTAGACAGCGGTAATCAATTGGCGCGTCAGGTTACCAATCAAATACACACCTGCCAATCAGGAATCACAGGTAGAGGCAACTAACAGAATAGACTAATTAACTAAGAAAACACTCCGTGTATCATTTCAGTACGTAGGTTAATGCATGGACAAAACACTGTATAATTAGTTCGACTTGTTGTGTAGCCACGTTGACAATGGTTCTATATTGTTTATTCTATACTTATTGCTGGTATACTGGGATGTATATTATTACTTGGGCTTAGGCCCAATTTTGATGAATTAAGTCTTTTAATTCAAACACATAATCCTCTTTCAGTGTGTCTTTCTTGAAGGACACTGATCATATTACCATGAGAGGATTTAACCTCTATCATAAGTTTGAAGAAACTGACAATAGAGCATCTGGGGTTGTTTCCATTCTTGTTAATGAAATACTAATTTACAAGCTGTGACTGTAAACGTCAAGGCTCATAAAACTAATATTCTATGTTCAGTTTATTTACCTCCTCGTAATCATTTTAATTTTAATCCAAGGGATCTTCAAGATCTTATTAACCAACTCCCTACTCCCTTTATTATTATGGGGGATTTTAATGGTCACCACACTTTGTGGGGATGCAAGGATATTAATATTAGAGGTAAACAATTAGAAGACTTAATTCTCAAAAATGACTTACTATTATTTAATGATAAAAGTCATACATATTTTCATTCTGCTAGTGGTTCTTTCACTTCTATAGATTTAACCCTTTGTAGTCCTGCACTTTTTCTTAATTTTTCCTGGAAAGTTGGTCCAGACCCTTGTGGTAGTGACCAGCTTCCCATTATTTTGGAGAATGATGGACCTTCATCACTTGAAAGGGTTCAAAGGTGGAAGTTGGCGCAGGCAAACTGGGGTCAGTTTCAGCATCTGTGCATCACTCGTCTGCAACAATCTGCCATTACTGAATGAATGAATGAATGTTTAAAGGCATATTGTCACAGACCACTGACCTATTTAATGGTCTAACAAAGTATTACCTGAACAACAATAATTTGATTTGTCCCTAAATGTACTTTATTCAACCATCTTCATAACCACCATACTCCGTTTATTAATGACATTTTGTAAAAATAATTGAATTATAGCAATGGTCCATAATTCAAAAACTGAAATTGCCTAGAGGGATGACATGGATTTCACTCCATCGTGGTTCAGTTACGGTGATTCGATAGCTAGATTTGGTTTCCAACAATTAATGTAAGTTTTATTTATTATTCATTTTTAGAAAAATAAGGTCCTAAAATCCGTGACAGTGTGCCTTTAACGGCACCCCAGCACGAAAAATACATCGGCTATTGGGTGTCAAACTATGGTAATTTGCCAATACTGATGCTGATGAACCCATGCCTTTGATCACTTACATCATTGCAGGTGAAACTATTCCTAAGACTTGGTTTAGTAATACGTGCAAGGATGCATTTAAAGAGCGAAACACACTCCTTGAGAGCTTCAAACGTGAACTTACTGGTGATAACCTGGATCCATTTCGTATTGCTAGGGCCAAGGCTCGCAGAGAGATTAGACAGAGTAAGAAAACATCTTGGAGAAATTCTGGCTCCAAGCTGAATTCACAAACATCAGTGAAATAAGTAATACCGTTCATCATCGATCTGTCAATGATATGGATGTTACGTCTCATCGTGACATTGCCAATGCATTTGCAGACAATATTTTTCTAACAATAAATCTTCTGCTTTCAGTACAGATGCTTTTACATCTGTCAGAACAAAAGCCATCCTATGCTGTCGGGTTTCTTCCTGTAGTGTGTGTATTAGTGGGTACTATGTAAACTATTTGTTATCGGCGAACTCGAAAATAATCAATGTAAAGGTATTTAGTGTTAAACTTAGAATTTTGTTTGTGTGTGTGTTCGATCCTGCGATGCAAGCACCTCAGGCGAGCACTATACGCTCAAATTTAATTCTGGAACAGTCAGTTAGTTAGTTGCACCTGACTTGTTATTGGTATTTGATATTTAGTACACACAAGGTCAAGACAGAAATAAACGAGTAGATATTTTACATCAATCCATCCATTAATGTTAAAAGTTCGTTTAATATAACAGTGCTTAAAGGGACATTCCGGAGTTTGCTGCAATTTTTAAGATATTATCGACCAACAGAGACTTTTTGACGATTGTAATTACATATCAAATACATATTTCTGCATAAAATATTAGTGGCTGTATATTAAACGTGTGTCCAATCGTTCTAATATTTGTACTACATTAAATTTCATTTTATTTCCTAAATGGTTTTTGTTTTTCGTACGTACGAAATTATTAAAAGACAAAATCCAGTTTGGGCTTCTTACAAATATTACAATTCAAATACCAAATTCTGATGGGACCCCGAAAAGGGTCCACACCGAAGTTTCGGACTTCTTGTCTTCCGACGAGGAGTCCATGAAATCAAAGTATACTGTAAAGAAATCCAAAGTGATTTCTTCACAAAATTGGCCAAGGTTTCTTGTCATCAGTTCTACTGATGATGGGACCTTGAACAAATTATTCCTGTTTGCCATTCAAAAGGCAATTGTTGGCTTGGCTAGTGAGCCAAAATCAGTAAAAAAAAAAAATCAAAAATGGGCTGTTGGTTGAATGTTCAACCGACAAGCATTCAACTTGCCTCCTCAAGTCGACAGTTTTTTGTAACGTGCCGATTAAGGTAACTCCGCATACCTCCCTCAACTCGTCAAAGGGAGTGATCAGATGCAGAGATCTGGAAGGAGTAAGTGAGGAAGAAATATGCATGGTGTTGCTGCTGTGAGGAGGATAATGATTTGTTACCGACGAATACTTGTATCCTTACCTTTAACGTCCCTACCCTTCCTCAATCTGTCAAAGCCGGTTACCTTAATATTCCTGTTGAACCCTTTATTCCAAACCCCTTGCGTTACTTCAAATGCCAGCGGTTTGGCCATGGTCAGAACACATGTCGTGGAAAACTTACATGCGCTCGTTGTGGTCTATTTGACCATGACAGCAAGACATGTAAGAACGATATACTTTGTCTCAACTGCAAGGGCAACCACCGTGCATACTCGCGAGAGTGTCCGCGGTGGAAGCTGGAAAAAAGAGTTCAACAGGTGAAGGTACAAAATAAACTGTCCTTCACGGATGCCAGGAGATTGGTGGAGACAGCAACACCTACAGTCGGTGACAAGTCATATGCAGCTGCAGCTGCTGCCAAAGTCGCCACTAAAAGTGTTGCAGTCAACACAGACCTCACCTGGCATTGTGATGAAGCCAAGTACAAGAAACTATCTGATATTGAGAAGACGCAAAAACAGGTGCAAAAAGCAGCACAAAAACAAAAAATCACACCCTAGAAAAAGGAAATTGAAACTCAAGTGTCATTGGATTTAAAAAATCCACCAAATAGGTCGAGCATTAGTCTCCCTAAGACAGGCAGTGACACAAAGAAATCTCCAAAGAAAGCTACAGAAGTACTGTCTGGTAGGCTGAAAAAGATCGAACTACGTTCGGTCCCGATCAGCAATATGTATGATACTTTGGCTGATATCGGTGATGATGATATGGAGATTTCATCTCCATATCATTGCCGATCAAAAAGACCACCAGCAAAGCCAAAGATAAAACCCATACTCCCTCCCGATGGAAAATAAAGTTATCCAGTGGAACTGTCGTGGGCTTAGGCCCAATTTTGATGAATTAAGTCTTCTAATTCAAAAGTATAATCCTCTTGCAGTGTGTCTTCAGGAAACTTTCCTGAAGGATACTGACAGTATTAACATCAGAGGATTTAATCTCTACCATAAATGTCAACAAAGTGAAAACAGAGCGTCTGGGGACGTTTCCATTATTGTAAATGAAAACATTCCCCAGAGTGAAGTCATATTAAAGTCGACTTTACAAGCTGTGGCCGTAAAGGTCACGGCTCATAAAACTATTACTCTGTTCAGTTTATTTACCCCCTCGAAACAATTACAATTTTAACACTAGGGACTTTCAAGGTCTTCTTGATCAACTGCCTACTCCCTTTATTATCATGGGAGAGTTTAATGCTCACCACACTTTGTGGGGATGCGATGACATAAACACTAGAGGTAAACAATTAGAAGACTTAATTCTCAAAAATGACTTAATATTACAAGTCATACATACTTTCATCCTGCAAGTGGTTCTTTCACATCCACTGACTTAACCCTTTGTAGTCCATCACTTTCTCTTGATTTCTCCTGGAAAGTTTGTCCAGACCCTTGTGGTAGTGACCACTTTCCAGTTATTTTGGAGAATGATGGACCTCCATCACTTGAAAGGGTTCAGAGATGGAAGTTGACAGGGGCAAACTGGGATCAATTTCGGCATCTATGCAGCACTCGACTGCAACAAACTGCCATGACTGGTGCCGATGATTCCATGTCTTTGTTCATCTCCATTTTGAAAGATATTGCAGAGGAAACTATTCCTAAGACTTCGGCAGTACCGAAGCGTTTCAATAAACCATGGTTCAATGAGACATGCAAAGATGCAATCAAGGAGCGAAACAGGACCCTCGAGAGGTTCAAACGCGAACCTACCGGGGATAACCTGAATAGTTATCGCATTGCTCGGGCAAAGGCTCGTAAAACTATCAGACAGAGTAAGAACTCATCTTGGAGAAATTATGTCTCCAAGTTGAGTTCTCAAACATCTGTGACATCTGTCTGGAATAGGATACGTAAAATCAAGGGCAAAGAATCCAATAATACAGTTCGCCATTTGTCTGTCAATGACACGGATGTGACGTCTCATCGTGACATTGACAATGCTTTGGCAGACAATTTCTGTCATAACTCTTCTTCTTCTTTCAGTACAGATGCTTTTACATCTGTCAGAAATAAAGCTGAAAAGCAACCTATTAACTTTTCATCTGAAAATGCTGAAGTATACAACAGGCACTTCTCTTTGGAGGAGTTGCAGGACGCTCTACGTAGAGCCCATGATACTTCTGTAGGACCAGATGAAATACATTATCAACTCTTAAAACACTTATCTGAATCATCCTTAATGGTTCTATTAAATATCTTTAACAAAATCTGGATTTCGGGTGACTTTCCTTCTGATTGGAGAAAAGCCATTGTCATTCCTATTCCTAAGCCTGGTAAGGATCCAACAAATCCTACCAGTTATCGCCCTATTGCTTTGACAAGTTGCATTTGTAAAACCATGGAAAGAATGATCAACCGTAGACTTGTCTGGTATCTTGAGTCCCACAAATTGCTTACTGACATGCAATGTGGGTTCAGGACTAGACGTAGCACGGTTGATCATCTTGTTAGATTTGAAACGTTTTGTAGGGATGCTTTTATTCATAACCAGCATTTGGTATCTGTCTTTTTTGACCTCGAGAATGCTTATGATACCACGTGGAAGTATGGGATTTTGAAAGACCTCCATGGCATGGGCTTAAGAGGCCGTATGCGTGACTTTATCTCGAATTTCTTACAGAATAGGTCTTTCAAGGTACGAGTGGGATCTAAGTTATCCGATTCTCACTCCCAAGAGATGGGTGTGCCTCAAGGTAGCATCCAATGAATTGAATGGATGTTTAACGACACCCCAGCACAAATAATACATCGGCTATTGGGTGTCATACAATGTTAAAAATAAAAGGTTAGGTTAAAAACAGTGTATAAAACAGTGTATAGAGCTGTGCGGTCAAAGACAGTGTAAAGAGCTGTACAAAATAATACATATCACATTTGTTATAAAGGTAAAATTCATGTTACAAATCAAATATTACACAAAAGTAAATATAAATTTGGAATAAAATCCAGTTTCTTTTAAAAACTTTAGTACAAGTTCAGGGTGGAATCTAAAGGATTCCACCACATCCCTTGCTTCGAATATATCGTTTCTAGTCTGGATCAGATGATTACACTCCACCAAAATATGGTGCACCGAGGTGGAGGATCCTTCTTGAGAATAAATGAATGGGTAATGTAAGTATGTCCGATGCGAGCACGACACAAGACTATTTCATCCCTTCTGCACCGCCTGTAGGAGGACTGCCACTCTATCAGAACTGGCTTAACAAAATGAAGCTTGTTCGCGACCGCACCGTTTCAATCATCTTGCCAAGTAGAAAAGATATAATTATTTACGTGATGTTTGAGATCACTATAGGGAATACCAGCATTGGCACGTGGCAAAGTCAAAGCAGACTTGGCAGCACAATCTGCCTCTTCATTGGCTCTGATGCCAACATGGCTGGGTACCCAACAAAACACAATATTCTTATTGTTAATAGATAAAAAGACACACTTTCGTATCAGCATCCCAATTAAGGGATGTTCCAGCTTCATATATTGTAAAGACTGGAGACACAAAAGTGAGTCGGTATAGATTATAAATTTAGAGGAGCTAGAGGTTTTGATTTCCTCTAGGGCTTTAATAATTGCCCAAGTTTCGGCACTAAATATAGATGCCAAATCAGGCAATCTCATAGAGATTATATTGTCTGATGGAAAAACTGTGGCACAAGCCACAGAATTCCCATCCCGTGACCCATCCGTGTAAATAGGGATGTAGTCACAGTATTTCTCTTTTATTTCCATAAAATATTGGTTATAAATAATTGGATCCGTGCGATCTTTCTTCAGATGCACGAGATCCAAAACAATTTTAGGTGGTTTTATGCACCAAGGTGGCAAAACAAAATATGAAGGTGTTTCCAAAATATCTGAAAAATCAATGTTGGAAGCAGATAAAAGCTGCCTAATGCGAAGACCAAATGTGCAGATTGCATTTGGCTTCGCATCAAACAACTTCATAAATCGGTTATCAAAGATAGCGTTATGGGTGGGGTGTTTTGGCATTGACTTTATCTTGGTAGCATACTGCAGAGACAGCTTTGCACGTCTAGCACCCAAACTAGGTTCGTGTGCATCGACGTACAAACTTTCCACAGGAGATGTTCTGAAAGCACCAAGACAAAGCCTAAGTCCCTGGTTGTGTATTGGATCAAGCATCTGCAAGTAAGTCTTGCGTGCCGACCCATACACAATAGAGCCGTAATCTAGTTTAGATCTAATCAAAGATCGATACAGTTGGAGCATAACCTTACGGTCTGCTCCCCACTCTGTGCTGGCAATAACTTTGAGAATATTTAGGGCCTTTAGCCCTTTCTTTTTAACATATTTTAAATGAGGTATGAAAGATAGCTTCCTGTCAAATATAATTCCCAGAAATTTGGTCTCCTCGACCACGGGAATCGGGCTTTTGTCCAGAAACAGCTGAGGGTCTAGGTGGTGACCTCTTTTCTGGCAGAAGTGCATACAGACCGTTTTTGACTGAGAATCGAAAGCCATTGTCAGTTGTCCATTGTTGAAGCTTATTCAAACAAAGCTGCAACTGACGCTCAATGATACTCATATTGGACGACCTGTAACAAATCTGAAAATCGTCAACGTATAGTGAGCAATCGACACCAGGTTTTAAACACTGGGCGATGCTGTTAATTTTAATTAAGAATAGGGTAACCGACAGGATGCTACCTTGGGGCACCCCCATGTCTTGTGAGTGGGAATCTGAAAACGTGGATCCCACTCACACTTTAAAAATTCTATCTTTTAAAAAGTTAGAAATAAAATTTGGAAGAAGACCTCTTAGGCCCATGCCATGGAGGTCTTTTAAAATCCCATACTTCCATGTGGTATCGTAGGCCTTTTCCAAATCAAAGAACACTGAAACCAGGTGTTGATTATTGACGAAGGCCTCGCGACAAAACGTTTCAAATCCAACGTGATGATCAACCGTACCTCGACTGGATCTGAACCCACATTGCACGTTAGTAAGCAATTTGTGGGACTCGAGAAACCAGACAAGTCTACGATTGATCATTCGTTCCATAGTTTTGCAGATGCAGCTTGTGAGAGCGATGGGGCGGTAACTGGTAGGGTCAGTAGGATCCTTGCCAGGCTTTGGAATAGGAATTATAATAGTCTTCCTCCAATCAGAAGGAAAGTCACCAGAACTCCAGATTTTATTAAAGATGTTCAAAAGAACTAAAAGAGAAGATTTGGGTAAGTGTTTTAGTAGTTGGTAATGTATTTCATCTGGTCCCACCGAAGTATCATGGGCTTTTCGAAGAGCATCCTGCAACTCCTCCGTAGAGAAGGGCCTGTTGTATACTTCAGCATTCTTAGATGAAAAATTAATAGGTTGCTTTTCAGCTTTAGTACGGACAGATGAGATCGTCTGCTGCGTTTTGTGCCCATGTGACGCTCCTCGTCCAATTTGTGGTTCCCTTTTCCCCGCCAATCCCTACGTGGTAAGGCACCAGTAGATTATTTGTCTCCAGGGGTGTCAGGCGGCGGACCAGTTCCAACTTTGACATCCGGTCGTCGACTGGTCGCGAGTCACCACAGGTCTCTGTTTACAATAAAACCCCAACACACACTTTGGATTAGCCGTGGTAGTGTGTCGCTTGAGTACACATCAATAATACGTAAACGTAGACCTGGGTTAGTCTATCGAACATTGAATCTGTAAACCATACATAATTTCTCTGTTTTAACACACACGTTTCTTGTGAAGCTAGAATTTTTTTGTCAAACTAGAAAATTCACCGTACACTATATAACAGGCAACTGACTGTCTTTGTCAATGCCGATTTAAGTTGACTCTGCTACGTACAACTTACATTTTACTCATAGCAGAAAATGATGAAGTCAATCCCTTGCAATCAAATAGTATTGAGAAGAACAAGACATTTAAAAAAAAAAGTAAAAACAAAACGAGAAGAAGAGAATAATAACTATAATGAATTGAACCATAAAGCACGTACATACTATCCTCTTTGAGAATGTACTCTTATTGGCCAAATAGTCGACATGAGAATATCTACAATTCTATTTCATTTAGTATGTATTTTTCAACCGACCTCCCCTGCGCGTGCTGTAACCTCATCGTGGTGCAGGGGTGCAACATTCTCTTTGAGAATGGCCAATACAGCACAAATTGAAGTTTAGAGTAAAATTCGGTGTCCGTAAAATTCTGTGATATTTGTATTTGTATTTTTGCACAGTTCTTTACACTGTTTTTGTTTAAACCTTGAATTTTTATATTGATGTTGATCATCACTTTATTTATTTGCATTACCATAGTTTGACACCCAATAGCCGATGTATTTTTCGTGCTGGGGTGTCGTTAAACATTCATTCATTCATTCATTCATTCATTCAACTGACCTGTCTTCCTGGGATATGTTTCCATTAAACGTTTCTATTGTAATGCCACATATTGTACATGTATATTATTGGCCAGGTATATATGGTTTACTTCATTAAAAAAAGAACAAAAGTTGAATAACTTCCCGGTTTACTTAAAAACTGACCTCAATGTGCAATTAGTCGGCCTTGATGGACTGTTTTGTGATGGTATGTACTGTCCTGTCTGATATAACATAATATTAGACACCAAATAACTATATTTTATGATGAAATAAATAAACAAAAATAAAAATTAAAAAGATAATGATGTACTAAGGTGTCGTACACAAATATTTAAAAAATATATTTTATTTTTAGATGATTTAAATACGTTGATGATGCATTTGTAAAGCTGGTATGCATCTACAAAGACTCGCTATTGGTGATTATTTCTTAATAGAATTGTATCCCTTTATTCATTCCGTAAACGGTCTATATATGGGAAATTATATTTCATTTCGAAAGACTACTAGCATGATAGTGTGAAACCAGGCCCGTCAGATAGAATGATTGGGTTATAAATATTAACAAGCATTCGTCGAGTATTACTAAAGCACCGTATATGTTCATAATTGTCTGCTAAGTTTCTAGGGCCATAACTCCGTGAAGCTGAGAAATTTCATTTTTGACAGTTATGTCCCTTGAATAAATTCCCCTGAAAGTTAAGTTGTATTTTACTATAACTGTCAAAGTGTGTGTGTGTGATTCAAATCTGCCTCCCATGCTTGTGCATTAACCTCAACGTGGTGCAGCGGTAAACATTCTTTTATAGAATGGCCAATAAATGCACAACTCCTCGTATGAGGCGCCTTGTTTGCCGTGAGGTGGGATCCTGGTGGTTGAGTTATGGTTAATGTCTACAACCGAGTATATTGCCATTGACAATACACCACTTTGGCCCGGAGTTCATGTAGACGGGAGGTCAGGAAGGCCCGACCTGATCAATCGGCTGGTCACGCCAAGCTCCAGAGCAAACAATCTTTGTTTTGTTTACATTAGTCAAGAACAAACATTGTTTTATACACCATATGAATTTGTTGCTCTTGGGGCGGTGGCTAGGGTCAATTGCGTGGTTTTGTTATTCTTATGCCCAAGTATATCAACCATGTATCCCTGGCATGGCTGTCTGCTGGTTATCCGCAGTACCATGTCCCATTGTTGGACTCGATGGTGAGTGGGGGGCATGGTTGATGAACCTTTTTAACCTAATATGGATAAAACAAATTTATCAACCTTAGATGGGACCCGTAAAAGGGTCCACACCGAAGTTTCTGATTTCTTGTCTTCGGACGAAGAGTCCATGAAATCTAAAATAAATGTGAAGAAATCCAAAGTGATTTCTTCTCAACATTGGCCAAGGTTTCTCGTCATCAATTCCACTGATGATGGGGCCTTGAATAAACTTTCACCTTTTGCTATTCAAAAGGCAATTGTTGGCTTGGCTGGTGAGCCAAAATCTGTTAAGAAAATTAAGAATAGGCTGTTGGTTGAGTGTTTAACCGAAAAACATTCAACTTGCCTCCTCAAGTCGACAGTTTTTTGCAATGTGCCGATTAAGGTAACTCCACATACCTCTCTCAACTCGTCAAAGGGAGTGATCAGATGCAGAGATCTGGAAGGAGTAAGTGAGGAAGAAATATGCATGGTGTTTCTGCTGTGAGGAGGATAATGATTTGTTACCGACGAATACTTGTATCCTCACCTTTAACGTCCCTACCTTTTCTCAATCTGTCAAATCCGGTTACCTTAATATTCCTGTTGAACCCTTTATTCCAAACCCCTTGCGTTGCTTCAAATGCCACAGGTTTGGCCATGGTCAGAACACGTGTCGTGGTAAACTTACATGTGCTCATTGTGGTCTTTTAGACAATGACAGCAAGACATACAAGAACGATGTACTTTGTCTCAACTGCAAGGGCAACCACTGTGCATACTCGCGAGTGTCCACGGTGGAAACTGGAAAAACGAGTTCAACAGTTTAAGGTACAAAATAAAATATCCTTCATGGATGCCAGAAGGTTGGTGGAGACAGCAACACTGACAGTGGCTGACAGGTCATAATCAGCACTAGCTGCTGCCAAAGTCGCCACTAAAAATGTTGCGGTCAACACAGACCTAACCTGGCACTGACGAAGCCAAGTACAAAAATCTGTCTGACAATGAGAAGGCACAAAAACAAGTGCAGAAAGCAGCACAAAAAGAAAAAGTTACTCTCCAACACAAAGAAATTGAAACACAAGTGTCATTGGATTCTAAGAATCCCCCAAATAGGTCGAGCACTAGTCTCCCTAAGACAGGCAGTGACACACAGAAATCTAAAAAAAAAAGCTACAGAAGTACTGTCTGGTAGGCTGAAAAAGATTGAACTTCGTTCGCTCCCGATCAGCAATATGTATGATACTTTGGCTGATATCGGTGATGATGATATGGAGATTTCATCTCCAGATCATTGCCAATCAGAAAGACCACCAGCAAAGCCAAAGATAAAACCCGTACTTCCTCCCGATGGAAAATAAAAGTATCCAGTTGAACTGTCGTGGGCTTAGGCCCAATTTTGATGAATTAAGTCTTCTAATTCAAAAATATAATCCTCTTGCAGTGTGTCTTCAGGAAACCTTCCTGAAGGATACTGACAGTATTAACATCAGATGATTTAATCTCTACCACAAATGTCAACAAAGTGAAAATAGAGCGTCTGGGGGCGTTTCCATTATTGTAAATGAAAACATTCCCCAGAGTGAAGTCATATTAAAGTCAACTTTACAAGCTGTGGCCGTAAATGTCACGGCTCATAAAACTATTACTCTCTGTTCAGTTTATTTACCCCCTCGAAACAATTACAATTTTAGCACTAGGGACTTTCAAGGTCTTCTTGACCAACTCCCTTTATTATCATGGGAGATTTTAATGCTCACCACACTTTGTGGGGATGCGATGACATAAACACTAGAGGTAAACAATTAGAAGACTTAATTCTTAAAAATGACTTAATATTACTTAATGGTAAAAGTCATACATACTTTCATCCTGCAAGTGGTTCTTTCACATCCATTGATTTAACCCTTTGTAGTCCATCACTTTGTCTTGATTTCTCCTGGAAAGTTTGTCCAGACCCTTGTGGTAGTGACCACTTTCCACTTATTTTGGAGAATGGTGGTCCTCCATCACTTGAAAGGGTTCAGAGATAGAAGTTGACAGGGGCAAACTGGGATCAATTTCGGCATCTATGTAGCACTCGACTGCAACAAACTGCCATGACTGGTGCCGATGATCCCATGTCTTTGTTCACCTCCATCTTGAAAGATATTGCAGAGGAAACTATTCCTAAGACTTCGGCAGTACCGAAGCGTTTCAATAAACCATGGTTCAATGAGACATGCAAAGATGCAATCAAAGAGCGAAACAGGACCCTCGAGAGGTTCAAACGCGAACCTACCGGGGATAACCTGAATAGTTATCGCATTGCTCGGGCAAAGGCTCGTAAAACTATTAGAGTAAGAAATCATGTTGGAGAAATTATGTCTCCAAGTTGAGTTCTAAAACATCTGTGAAATCTGTCTGGAATAGGATACGTAAAATCAAGGGAAAATAATCCAATAATAGAGTTCGCCATTTGTCTGTCAATAACACGGATGTGACGTCTCATCGTGACATTGCTAATGTATTGGCAGACAATTTCTCTCATAACTCTTCTTCTTTCAGTACAGATGCTTTTACATCTGTCAGAAATAAAGCTGAAAAGCAACCTATTAACTTTTCATCTGAAAATGCTGAAGTATACAACAGGCACTTCTCTTTGGAGGAGTTGCAGGACGCTCTACGTAGAGCCCATGATACTTCGGTAGGACCAGATGAAATACATTATCAACTCTTAAAACACTTACCTGAATCATCCTTAATGGTTCTATTAAATATCTTTAACAAAATCTGGATTTCGGGTGACTTTCCTTCTGATTGGAGAAAAGCCATTGTCATTCCTATTCCTAAGCCTGGTAAGGATCCAACAAATCCTACCAGTTATCGCCCTATTGCTTTGAGAAGTTGCATTTGTAAAACCATGGAAAGAATGATCAACCGTAGACTTGTCTGGTATCTGGAGTCCCACAAATTGCTTACTAACATGCAATGTGGGTTCAGGACTAGACGTAGCACAGTTGATCATCTTCTTAGATTTGAAACGTTTTCTAGGGATGCTTTTATCCATAACCAGCATTTGGTATCGGGTCTTTTTTGACCTCGAGAAAGCTTATCATACCACGTGGAAGTATGGGATTTTGAAAGACCTCCATGGCATGGGCCTAAGAGGCCGTATGCCTGACTTTATCTCAAATTTCTTACAGAATAGGTCTTTCAAGGTACGAATGGGATCTACGTTATCCGATTCTCACTCCCAAGAGATGAGTGTGCCACAAGGTAGCATCCTGTCATTAACTTTATTTTCCGTGAAAATTAACAGCATCACCCAGTTTGCGGTGTTTGATAACAAATATATGAAGTTATTTGATGCGAAACCGAAAGCTTATATCCAGTTAAGGTTCAATCACACTGTCCTGGGCATACACACACCACCGCTATCTGTCCAGGACAGTGGGTTTGTGGTTAGTTGGTTAGTGAGAAAGAAGAAGGTGTAGTGACCCATTGAGCCCTTAAAAACTCGCTCTGGGTTGGAGCCGGTGCAGGGCTGCGAACCCTGTACCTACCAGCCTGTAGTTCGATGGCTTAACCATGACGCCACCGAGGCCGGTTGATCTTGTTTCAGTTCCATGTATGTAAAACGTGTATTTGACAGACGGAAAAAGCAAGGCATTAATACAAAGATTCACGCAGACAAACACAGACAGGAACATGTGATATCGCTAAAATATCTTCAAGACAGACAGGAACATGTGATATTGCTAAAATATCTTCAAGACAGAATACATCACTAAAAATAGTCAAAAAACAAAAGAAGACAAATTATGTCAGGAAGCCCTTTTTGTCATGGTCATCTGTAACAGAAATTCTGGATACACTACATGAACAGTTTGTGATAGGGCCCACTGATATAACCATCATATTTAAAGGGACATTCCGAGTTTGCTGCATTGTAAGATGTTTCCGACTAATAAAATATTTCTACGATTAAACTTACATATTTAAATATATTTTGTTGTTCAGAATATCAGTGTTTTTATATTCAATGTGTTTCTGGTCGTCTTAATATTTGTAAGAATGAATGAATGAATGAATGAATGTTTAACGACACCCCAGCACAAAAATACATATCGGCTATTGGGTGTCACAAATGGTAAGTATATGGAAATATAATTTATATATATTCATGTAAAAACACAGTGTAAGGAGCTGTGGGGGAAAAGTATAATATAATACATAAAATCAAGGTAAGTATATTTTAAAACTTTGCATAGAAGTCAAAGTGTTTTAAAAACTTTACAATTAATTCTGGATGGAATTTAAGATTCCAAAACATTTCTGTTGCCAAATATATCATTTCTTGTCGGCTTGAGATGATCACACTCCACCAAAATGTGCCGCACAGTCAGTGTACACTGACAATGTTCACATTGAGGGGGAGGGTCCTTCTTTAAAATAAACGAATGCGTCAGTTATGTATGGCCGATGCGGGCACGGCACAAGACTACTTCATCCTTCTTGCATCGCCTGTAGGATCACTGCCACTCTCCCAGGACTGCCTTGACAGAATGAAGTTTGTTCGCAACCGCACCTTCCCAATCGTTCCAAGTCAAAAAGATATATTGGTTAATATGAAATTTAAAATCACTGTAGGGAACACCGACATGGACACGGGGCAAGTTCAAAGCAGACTTGGCAGCAACAAGGGCGTCCCACACTAGCGCAGCGCGTCGGCAGCAAAAAGTCACTTCCAATGAAATACCATATACAAACCTCCACTAGCGCAGCGCGTCGGCAGCGCGGCAACGTCAGTTTTTTTCGATCGTTCTGAGAGCGAGTTTTGCTGCTTGCTGCCCCGACGCGCACAGAAATCCCCAGTTATGAGGTCATATTGTTGTATGTTATGACGTCATATTGTATGTTAGGTCTTCCACCAAAATACCACGAGTTGACACCATTGACAAATTTCTTTTATTTCACTGAAAAACAATGACAGGGCAACTTATTAACGAAGAAAGATTGATCATCGAGGTGCAGAAACATCCCATGCATATACGACATCTAGTCGGTGAATTATAAGGACACAGAAATGGCAGCGAATGCCTGGTCAACAATCAGCAAAGTGATTGAAAGTGCTAGTGGTATGTATATATAGAAGGGAACATCCATAAAGAAATGTACCAATATTTTATTACAATGTAAAATATCCATTTAAATGTCAAATAATTTCAAATGTACAGACAAACCTGCTCTAACGGACACAGGTTACTTCACTCTATACTTCCCCTCCTCACTGTAGTATACTGCCATGCCACTTCACCAGCTGGAGAATTGAAGTACTGGCAGAACCGATCACGAATCTGCACAGCATCTGCAGCAGGGTGATTTCCGATTCCGCCAATATTCATCAGTCCATTAATTTCAGGACCATCATTGACTTGCTCATCTGTCGGTGCATTTAGTGTTGATCCTGTTGTTGACTGTTGAAGGTAATTGTGAAGACAACAGGTAGCCAATACTACCTTTCGTACGCTACCAACTTTCAAGTTGATTTTCCTATGATATATTCTCCATCTATATGTAAGGATGCCAAAAGCATTTTCCACAACACGACGGGCTCTTGAGAGGCGATAATTTGCTATACGCTTCTCCTCAGACAAATTTCGACCAGGATATGGTCGCATTATATTTTTCTTCAAAGGAAAGGCTTCGTCTGCAACAATTACATGAGGCAATGGTCCTAAGTTGTGAGCTCCTGGCAGATGAGTATCCTGAGGAAGGTGTAGCTTTTGACTTTGAAGTGCTGAACCAAGATTTGAATCAGCAAAGATGCCACCATCGCTGTTGCGTCCATATGAACCCACATCAACAACGATGAATCTGTATGCAGCATCCACAAGAGCTAACAGAACCAAAGAAAATGTTCCTTTGTAATTGAAATACTTTGACCCAGTATTGGCGGTAGCTTGGATGACTACATGTTTCCCGTCTAGAGCACCAATACAGTTAGGATAGTTCCATACTTTGAAACCTTTCGCAATTTCTAGCCAGTCTTCTTCACATTGCGGTGCTGCAAGATACACAGGGGCCACCTTTTCCCAAATAGCATCACACACTTTTGGGATGATGTTCTGTAATGTAGACTCTCCAACTCTGTAACTGAACGCAATAGTTCTGAATGAGCCGCCTGTTGCTAGGTACCTGCAATAGAACAATACTTATCATATTGCATGTATTGTCATATTTGTTATAAAATATTTTACGTTCACAGGATCTGATTGCAAAAACCGTTGGAAGACTCTCAGAGACAGATACGTTAGACTTAAACGAGAGCAGAAGACAAAAAGTGGCCAAGCAACCAAGTGTAATAAGCGGCCGTGGAAATATGCAGCTGTCATGAGCTTCCTTGACAACTATATTCAGGATGCTGAGTAGGTGAATTATTTATTTCACGGAAAATATTTGTATTACACACCTGGTGAACATAATGCACATGGTGACCACTTTACCTCATATTTGTGATAATTTGCATTGTTTCGAAATTTAAAAAGTCTGTCTCCCATTGAAGCCCACTTAAATATATATAATAGAACTGCTAATTATTCGATATGAACTACCCATGGTATCTAACATAATTTTGTTCGGTCAGATACCCTGGAAAGTTCACTCATTTTGTAAAAATGACATCTAGGGAAATTTCGTATAGCATTCTATATAGATTGATTCAGCTTTAGAGTTCAGATAGCTTAGTGAAATAAATACGTTATTATTATATCTTACTTTATTTTACAGAACAAGCAGCAACCTTGCATTAAACATAGATGTCAACGACGACACACAAGTAGCATTTTTTACCAACGACATTTTATCAGAATCAGATGGTCTTACTGATGAAGATAACGAGTCTTCTACAATAAGTACTCCAAGAATATCTACTTCAAAGTCTACCATCGACCCACTATCTGAGTCGAGAGCAACCACGAAGCCATCAAAAAGACCCCGAAAACGTTGATCCTGTTGGCTTGGCTATGTTGAACTATCTCCAAAGAGACCAATCGGATAGCAAGGTTCCCGATGCGCCTTCTGACGAAGATGAGATGTTTTTGAAATCTCAAATACCTGCACTGAAACGTTTAACTCCGCAAAAAAAGGCAGAGGTCAAACTTATAATTCACGAACTATTATACAAAGCTGAATTTTATCCCAACACCCAGCTTTCTTTGCAATCAACTGTACTAAATACGCGCAACACGCTAAATTAAACACAATGGCTGCAAGCAGAAATGAACAGGAATCCCGCATGGGGATATAATAATAATAACAATGATGCCTTAACATACGAGTGCCTCTGAACTACATGCACTTGTTCATGTATATGCATTCGTATCTTTGCAAAATAAATATCTAGCAATATTTTCTTCCTCTGCTATTAAATATATGTTACTTTGTTTGTTCATTAACTTTGAAATTGGAATTATGTAGATACCAAAATGACTGATTTTAAATGTATTAATAACAACATACATCCACTGGTATTTTATGTGTATTGGTGAATTATACAATGTCACATAACCTACATACTTTTAATAAATCCAGTTTGATATTTTAAAAAATAAATTGACCAAGTATGTTTGTTTCTTTTTCATGCACACGTGTTCAAATAAAAATGCATTACCTCAGAGTCATTGCCAGTCTTTCTTGAGATGGAATCATCTGCCTGAAACTAGTGTTCTTTTTTGAAATAGTTGGTCCAATCAGTCTTAAAATTTCTTTGAATTGTTCCATTGTCAGCCGAAAGTAACGTTTATACCTCTCCGTGTCTAGTTCAAGCTCCATGACAAGACGATGATACTCCCCATACTGACTTCTTTTCTGTAAGATGTCGTGTACCCAACACTTTCTCTTGCGTTTTTTATTAAGTACATATAATCTCCTGTATAAATACATTAAAATCAATTTACTCGAAGTTATTTTCTTAGGAGCCATGTTTTCTTCTCTTCTTTCGTTTATGTATGCTAACGCGCTGCGTATATGTGGGCATTATTGACGCTCCACTGCTGACGCGCTGCCGACGCGCTGCGCTAGTGTGGGATGCCCTTTAATGCCAACATGGCTGGGTATCCAACAAAATATAACATCTTTATTGGCAATTGATAAAAAGACACACTTTCGTATCACCATCCCAACTAAGGGATGCTCCAATTTCATGTATTGTAGAGCTTGGAGACACAAAAGCGAGTCTGTAAAAATAATGTACTTGGATGCACATGAATCCTTAATCTGTTCCAGGGCTTTAATGATTGCCCAAATTTCAGCAGTAAAGATTGATGCTGAATCGGGCAATCTCATGGAAATTATTGCGTCTGATGGAAACACTGTAGCACAAGCCACAGAATTCCCATCCCGTGATCCGTCTTGTGTAAACAGGAATGTAATCACAGTACCGCTCTTAGATTTCCATGAAATGTTGTTTATAAATAACTGCATCTGTGCGATCTTTTTTTTAGATGCACAAATACAATTTTTGGTCGTTTGATACACCAAGGTGGCAAAATAAAATGTGAAGGCGTTTCCAAAATGTCTGTTAAATCAATGTTGGAAACTGATAAAAAACTGCTTCATGCGAAGACCAAATGTTCGAATCGCATTCGGTTTCGCATCAAATAACTTCATATATTTATTATCAAACACACACCCATCTCTTGGGAGTGAGAATCGGATAAGGTAGATCCCACTCGTACCTTCAAAGACCTATTCTGTAAGAAATTTTAGATAAAGTACGAGATGGTCAACTGTGCTACGTCTAGTCCTGAACCTACATTGCATGTTAGTAAGCAATTTGTGGGACTCCAGATACCAGACAAGTCTACGGTTGATCATTCTTTCCATGGTTTTACAAATCCAACTTGTCAAAGCAATAGGGCGATAACTGGTAGGATTTGTTGGATCCTTACCAGTATTAGGAATAGGAATGACAATGGTTTTTCTCCAGTCAGAAGGAAAGTCACAAGAAATCCAGATTTTGTTAAAGATATTTAATACTACCATTAAGGATGATTCAGGTAAGTGTTTTAAGAGTTGATAATGTATTTCATCTGGTCCTACTGAAGTGTCATGGGCTCCTCCAAAGAGAAGTGCCTGTTGTATACTTCAGCATTTTCAGATCAAAAGTTAATAGGTTGCTTTTCAGCTTTATTTCTGACATATGTAAAAGCATCTGTACTGAAAGAAGAAGAGTTATGAGAGAAATTGTCTGCCAAAGCATTGTCAATGTCACGATGAGACGTCACATCCGTGTCATTGAGAGACAAATGGCGAACTGTATTATTGGATTCTTTTAACTTCATTTTACGTATCCTATTCCAGATAGATTTCACATATGTTTGAGAACTTAACTTGGAGACATAATTTCTCCAAGATGATTTCTTACTCTGTCCGATAGCTTTACGAGTCTTTGAGCGAGCAATACGATAATTATTCAAGTTATCCCCGATAGGTTCGCGTTTGAACATCTCGAGAGTCCTGTTTCGCTCTTTGATTGCATCGTTGCATGTCTCATTGAACCATGGTTTATTGAAGCGCTTCGGTACTACCGAAGTCTTAGGAATAGTTTTCTCTGCAATACCTTTCAAGATGGAGGTGAACAAAGACATGGGATCATCGGCACCAGCCATGGCAGTTTGTTGCAGTCGAGTGCTGCATAGATGCCGAAATTGATCCCAGTTTGCCCCTGTCAACTTCCATCTCTGAACCCTTTTAAGTGATGGAGGCCCATCATTCTCCAAAATAATTGGAAAGTGGGTCTGGACAAACTTTCCAGGAGAAATCAAGACAAAGTGACGGACTACAAAGGGTTAAATCAATGGATGTGAAAGAACCACTTGCAGGATGAAAGTATGTATGACTTTTATCATTAAGTAATATTAAGTTATTTTTGAGAATTAAGTCTTCTAATTGTTTACCTCTAGTATTTATGTCATCGCATCCCCACAAAGTGTGGTGAGCATTAAAATCTCCCATGATAATAAAGGGAGTAGGGAGTTGACCAAGAAGACCTTGAAAGTCCCTGGTGTTAAAATTGTAATTGTTTCGAGGGGGTAATTAAACTGAACAGAGAGTAATAGTTTTATGAGCCGTGACCTTTACAGCCACAGTTTGTTGACTTTAATATGACTTCACTCTGGGGAATGTTTTCATTTACAATAATGGAAACGCCCCCAGACGCTCTGTTTTCACTCTGTTGATATTTATGGTAGAGATTAAATCCTCACATCTCAATACTGTCAGTATCCTTCAGGAAGGTTTCCTGAAAACACACTGCAAGAGGATTATACTTTATTTCCCATCGGGAGGAAGTATGGGTTTTATCTTTGGCTTTGCTGGTGGTCTTTGTGATCGGCAATGATCGGGAAATGAAATCTCCATATCATCATCACCGATATCAGCCAGTTTCGTAGATATTGTTGATCGGGACCGAACGTAGTTCGATCTTTTTCAGCCTACCTGACTAGTTTTGGAGATTTCTTTGTCTCATTGCCTGTCTTAGGGAGACTAGTGCTCGACCTATTTGTTGGATTTTTTTAAATCCAATGACACTTGTGTTTCAATTTCCTTTTGCTGGGGTGTAATGTTTTGTTTTTGTGCTGCTTTTTGCACCTGTTTTTGAACCTTCTCAATATCGGACAGTTTCTTGTACTTGGCTTCATCACAATGCCAGGTGAGGTCCGTGTTGACTGCAACACTTTTAGTGGCGACTTTGGCAGCAGCTGTAGGTGTATATGACTTGTTACCGACTGTAGGTGTTGCTGTCTCCACCAACCTCCTGGCATCCGTGAAGGGCAGTTTATTTTGTACCTTCACCTGTTGAACTCTTTTTTTTTCCCAGCTTCCACCGTGGACACTCTTGCGAGTATGCACAGTGGTTGCCCTTGCAGTTGAGACAAAGTATATCGTTCTTACATGTCTTGCTGTCAAGGTCAAACAGACCACAACGAGCACATGTACGTTTTCCACGACATGTGTTCTGACCATGGTCAAACCTCTAGCATTTGAAGCAACGCAAGGGGTTTGGAATAAAGGGTTCAACAGGAATATTAAGGTAACCGGCTTTGACAGATTGAGGGCGTTAAAGTTGAGGATACAAGTATTCGTCGGTAACAAGTAATTGTTTCGACGAACATTTATCCTCGTCACCGCAGTAACACCCTGAGAACTTAAATTTTCGCAGATTTCTTCTTCAGTAACACCTTCCAAATCTCTACATCTGATCACTCCCTTTGACGAGTTGAGGGAGATATGCGGAGTTACATTAATCGGCACGTTACATGCTTGTCGGCTGAACATTCAACCAATAGCCCTTTTTTTTTTTTTTTTTACTGATTATGGCTCACCAGCCAAGCCAACAATTGCCTTTTGAATGGCAAACGGGGATAATTTGTTCAAGGCCCCATCATCAATAGAACTGATGACGAGACACCTTGGCCAATTTGTCACTCTGGATTTCTTCAAAGTGTTCTTTGATTTCATGGACTCCTGGTCCGAAGACAAGAAGTCCGAAAGTTCGGTGTGGACCCTTTTCAGGGTCCCATCGGAATTTGGAATTAATGTTTTTTGGTTATATCCATATTTAATGAATAAAAGGTTCATCAACCATGCCCCCCCACCCACCACCGAGTCCAACAAGGGAACATGGTGCTGCGGATAACCAGCAGACAGCCATGCCAGGGATACATGGTTGATAAGAAAACAAAATCACCCAATTGTCCCCCAAGAGCAACAAATACATATGATATATAAAACAATGCTTGCTCTTGACTAATGTAAACAACACAAAGATTGTATGCTCCCGAGCTTGGCGTGACCAGCCGATTGATCAGGTCGGGCCTACCTGACCGCCCGTCTATTTGAACTCCGGGCCAAAGTGATGTATTGTCAGAAGTCATACCCGCAGGTATGCCCCAACTCAATCACCAGGATCCCATCATCCATTTTCACGGGTCGCACCTCACGGCAAACAAGGCGCCACAAAAGGGGAGTTGTACTGTATTAGCCATTCTGAAGGAGAATGTTTCACCCCTGCACCACGATGATGTTACAGTACACGCAGGGGTACACTCAAACAATATAACTCGTAATTTTTTTTTTTAATTTCACACAATTATAATATTATATTTGTATATCCTTGTGTGTGTTTGTGGAGGAGTGTTTGAAGGCATTTTAGCAAGGGTGGGGGTCTAGACTGGCTATCAAAGTCCATGGGGGGGGGGGGGTCAAGTCAAGCTCTCCCCACCCCCGCCAAAAACAAAAATATATAATAATAAATAATTAAAAACAAAATTATGTACTTTTTTCCTTTCAAGGTGAGAGTGCTTCCGGATGCATGAATGAATGCATGAAGAGGAGGCCCATGGAAGAAACGTCAATGGAATGAATGGATGAATGTTTAACGACATCCCAGCACAAAAAAAATATACATCGGCTATTGGATGTCACACATGGTAAGTATATGAAAATATTATTTATATAATGATGCAAAACCAGAGTGCAAGGAGCTGTGAGGTAAAGTGTAATAAAATACATAAATCAAGGTAAAGCATATTCAAAGTGTTTTAAAAACTTTAAAATTAACGAAAGAAATGATATATTTGGCAACAGAAATGTTTTGGAATCCTTTAAATTCCATCCAGAATTAATTGTAAAGTGTTTGAAACATTTTGATTAATATACAAAACTTTTAAAGGGATATTACTGAGTTTGCTGCAATTTTCAAGATGTTATCGACTAACAGTGACTTTTTAACGATTGTAATTACATATCAAATATATTTTTCTGCATAAAACATTAGTGGCTGTATACTAGACGTGTTTTTGATCGTTCTACTATTTATACTAGGTTAAATTTCATTTTATTTTCTAAAATATTTTTTCGTACGTACGAAATTATTTGAAGACAAAATCCAGTTTGGGCTTCTTACAAATATTAAGACGACCAGAAACACATTGAATATACAGACACTGATATTCTAAACAAGAAAATATATTTAATATGCAAGTTTAATCGTAGAAATATTTTATTAGTCGGAAATATATTACAATGCAGCAAACTCAGGAATGTCCCTTTAATCAGAGCCGTCATGTTTACATGTGCACGAGGTATTATTTCGTTTAGGCCATCTAAATGTTTACAAAAGTGGTAAACCTTTAAATAAAAGTATCACAATGTTATTGTAGATGGATTTCTCGTTAGTATGTGGATATGTCCGTATTTGGTGGGTTATATTATGGACTAGCGTCCGTCCGTAAACTTTTCGTTTCCGTAGCATATCTTTCTTAGCAGTTCATATAATAGGATCGTTAAACCTTGCTTATAAGGACAACTTGGTGTTGTGTTGTGTACAATAACTACCTCACTCCGACCTACTTTTGACGGGCGTATCATGTACCTCGCCGGTACTAGATTACTAAAAATATTTTGTCTTGTTTTATAGTACAAGTGTCTGTATATTCAAAGTGTCTGTTCAATGTGTTTCTGGTCGTCTTAATATTTGTAACAAGCCCAAAGTGGATTCTGTCTTCAAATAATATAACAACCCCAAATGGATTCTGTCTTCAAATAATTTCGTACGTACGAAAAAAAATATATTTTAGGAAATAAAATTAAATTTAACCTGGTATAAACATGAGAACGATCAGAAACACGTTTAATGTACATTCGTTAGTCGATAACATCTTAAATCTTGCAGCAAACTCAGGAATGTCCCTTTAATTTTTGAAAAGCAAAAAAAAAAGAAAAAAAAGTTCCGGAACTGATGCATTGAAGCGGCGGGTTTTTTTTCTTCTTTTTTTTTATTTTTATTTTTTTTCAAAGCATGCATTGCACAGATAAGGTGGGTATATTTTGATACAAAAAATACATATCGGCTATTGGGTGTCAGAAAGGTAAGTATATGAAAATATTATTTATACAATTATGTGAAACCAGTGCAAAGAGCTGTGGAAAAAGTATAATACAATACAGATATCAAGCTAGGTATATTTTAAAACTTCGTATAGAAATTAAATGTTTTAAAAACTTTAAAATCAATTCCCGACGCCATATAATCGTAACGGTCTACAGGCTGGTAGGTACTGGGTTCGGATCTCAGTCGAGGCATGGGATTTTTAATCCAGATACCGACTCCAAACCCTGAGCGAGTGCTCCGCAAGGCTCAATGGGTAGGTGTAAACCACTTGCACCGACCAGTGATCCATAACTGGTTCAACAAAGGCCATGGTTTGTGCTATTCTGCCTGTGGGAAGCGCAAATAAAAGATCCCTTGCTGCCTGTCGTAAAAAGAGTAGCCTATGTGGCGACAGCGGGTTTCCTCTAAAAACAGTGTCAGAATGACCATGTTTGACGTCCAATAGCCGATGATAAGATAAAAAAAAATCAATGTGCTCTAGTGGCGTCGTTAAATAAAACAAACTTCTTCTTCTTCCATATAATCGTAAATAAAATGTGTTGAGTGTGTCGTTAAATAAAACATTTCCTTCCATCCTTTTAAAATCAATTCTGTATGGAATTTAAACGATTCCAAAACATTTCTGTTGCCAAATATATCATTTCTCGTCGGCTGCAAATGATTACACTCCACCAAAATGTGGAACACAATCAGTGTACACTGACAATGTTCACACTGAGAATAAGGGTCCTTCTTTAAAGGGACATTCCTGAGTTTGCTGCAATTTTTAAGATGTTATCGACTATCATAGACTTTATGACGATTGTAATTACATTTTCCTGCATAACATATTAGTGGCTGTATATTAAACGTGTTTCTGATCGTTCTAATATTTGTACCAGCGTAAATTTCATTTTATTTCCCCAAATATTTTTATAGTTTTATTAGTCGGAAACATTTTACAATGCAGCAAACTCAGGAATGTCCCTTTAAAACGTATGACATATTTGGCCGATGCGGGCACGAGACTACTTCATCCTTCCTACATCGCCTGTAGCCACTCTCCTAGGACTGGTTTGACAGAATCAAGTTTGTTCGCGGCCGCACCGTCCCAATCATTTTCCTAAGTCGAAAAGATATATTGGTTAATATCATGTAGGGCGACACCAACATTGACATGGGGCAAGTTCAAAGCAGACTTTGCAGCAACATCTGGTTTTTCTTTACCCTTAATGCCAACATGGCTGGGTACCCAACAAAATACAACATATTTATTGGCAATTGATAAAATGATACACTTTCGTATCACTACCCCAACTAAGGCATGCTCTAATATCACGTACTGTAACACACGAAAGTGAGTCAGTTAAAAAAAAAAAAAAAATCAGAATGCAGATTCTAGTTTATCCGTGATGACATTTTGGTTCCAAATACGGTTTTACGCCATAGCAACAAAAGCCCGTGAAATTAAAAAAAATATATATATATATAAAAAACCATGTTGACCAGAGACCAGTAATTTATTTTGTTTGGATAATAGCAAACAATATATAATTTGATTTTAAAGTACAACGCTCTAGCACAGAATTGCTGTTTCTCCCATCCCTAGCCATGCAAGACAGGCGTATTCCATGACGTCAACCCATGTGGAATAAATCGGTCTTGCATGACCATGTGCCTTCTGTTGTTTGAGCTGATATTAACATTGTGACGTCACGTAAACAGCAAAATAACGCAAGAAATGCTTTTTATATTTCATAAAAACAAGGAAAGCTGCTGTCATAATGACATTATACTGTCATTTTCGGTTTATACTTTTGGGTACGATCTTTTCAATGGTTATGATTATTTTATTGTAAGATAAAAAAAAAAGTAGGTTTCTCACATTTTCCCAAAATTCTTGTTTTTTATCTACTGGATGTGAGACAAATAATCCTCCATTATGTATCCATGTGGGACAGGACTATTCCACCCTCGGGTACATAAAATGATGTCAACAAATTATGTACTCTCGGGTGGAATAGGCCTGTCCCACATGGACACATATGAAGGATTCTTTTATTCTTATTAATGATAGGTCTATATGCTATCATAAAGTACTATATATAGTCCGTCCCACCATTCTAATGTCGACGACAATCTCTTTTTCGGACCCTTGTTTGGCTTCGAGCACAATAAATAAAACATATCCAACGGTAATTTTTTTTATATGATATATTTGACAAAAGGTACTGTTTATTTCTTTAACTTAAAAAATTAATATTTTGTCCAGGATTAAAAAAAAATACCGACCTGCAAACAACGTTGTCCGAGTGTTATTTAAATTTGACAGGGGTCAAGGTTAATAGATCAATTTTTATTTTAATGTGGCAAAGCATTATATTGTACCATGATTTGGTGCTTTTCTCTTTGATGTCAACTGAGGTGTAACTGCAATACCATGGTATAACTGAAACTGCTGGTAACAGGTTAACTGCACAGTTTTTAGGCCACGCCCCTCACAGACACGTCCATCATGGTACAAAACAGTTATATCATTGGTTTTGATTCGTTAATTGTATTTAGACGGCGGGCACTCGACTCCGTCTCGTGCCGCCGTCTAAATACAGTTAACTCGTCAAAACCATGATATAATTATTACATAATATAGCTAATTTGAATGACGTCAGTATTTCAATGATGTCACTTTGCAACCCCTTAAGGCCACCGCAGACATTTGCAACTTTATCGCATGCAGTTGAAATTGCGTGATTGCAAGCAACTTTTTTCTCGTTGCACTGATCCGCACACACATGCGATAACCAGCAATTTTAGTCTAGCAGTGATCACGTGACAGTAAAAAATGGCGGTACCCCCCCCCCCCCCCCCCCCCCCCCCCCCCCCCAATATTTGTTTCGACAGTGGTCATCGAGATATGTTCTACAACATATTTGTTATGACGCAGAAGACTGAATTTACGTAAAGTAGCACTGAATTCGTCCACACTCTTTTTGGTCCTTTAGGATATAACCACACAATTTGTGTAGAAAACCTATATAAACATACCTGGTATTTCAAGCGCAGATTCCATCTCTGCAAGACACATCTTCCTTTTAGCCCTGTTGCGTCAAAAAGACATGGCATTGTCTGCCACATCACCACTACTTCGTCCTCTTTTTCTCTACACCACATGCTGCTGGAGGTTGCCATTTTGAGTCATGTGATCACTATCTATCCGTTCATTGGCAGTTTAAATTATTGCGTCAACGTTTTGTTGCATTGAAGGCGCACATGTTTGCGACAGTGTGCAATTAGATGAAATTACATGCAATAAAATCAAACACGTTTGATCGAGCAATTTCAGTTGCATGTAACAAAAATTGCATCGCAGGCTAGCGCACACGATGCAACGACCTATGTGCACCTTATTGCAAAGGTCTGGGTGGCCTTTACAATAACCATAAATGGGTATATGACGTTTCCGTTTTAAGAATATTGGAAAAATCCAATTGAATGTGTTTGAAGAAAATATTGTGATAAAAAAAAAATTGTACCTTTGACGAAATACGGTATGATAAAGATAAAAAAAAGAAAAAAGATTTAAAAAAACAAACAAAAAAACAACTTTATTGCATATAAACATTCCACATATGGAACTGGTTTTGCATAATATTATATGGTATGATATGTTATATTTGTTGTTTACGAAGCCAAAACAAGGGTGCGAAAAGCGACTGTCGTCACCTTAGAACAATGTGTTTTTTGTAAATAATTTCATTTTGGTTTGACGTCAGAAGTTAAGTAGGCCTAAAGGTGTTTTGGAAATAACAAAAATATCTCGTGCATCTAAAGAAAGATCGCACAGTTGCAATTGTTCATAAAAAAAAACATTTCATGGAAATCCAAGCGAGGTACTATGATTACATTCCTGTTTACACAGACGGATCACGGGATGGGAATTCTGTAGCTTCTACTACAGTTTTTCTCCATCAGACGCAATAATGTCCATGATATTGCCCGATTCAGCATCAATCTTTACTGCTGAAATTTGGGCAATCATTAAAGTCCTGGAACAGATTACAGATTCATGTGCATCCAAATATATTATTTTTACAGACTCACTTTCGTGTCTCCAAGCTTTAGAGTACATGAAATTGGAGCATCCCTTAGTTGGGATGGTGATACGAAAGTGTGTCTTTTTATCAATTGCCAATAAAGATGTTATGTTTTGTTGGGTACCCAGCCATTTTGGCATTGAGGTAACGAAAATGCAGATGTTACTGCCAAGTCTGCTTTGAACTTGCCCCGTGTCCACTACAGTGATTTTAAATTTTATATTAACCAATATATCTTTTCGACTTGGCAACATGATTGAGACCGTGCGGTTGCGAACACGCCAGTCCTGGGACAGTGGATGTCATCCTACAGGCGGTGCAGGGAGGATGAAATCATCTTGTGCCGTGTCCACATCGGCCATACATCTTTGACGCATTTATTTACTTTAAAAGGACCCGCCTCAGTGTCAACATTGTCCGTGTACACTGACTGTGCGACACATTTTCGTGGAGTGTGTTCATCTCAAGCCGACGAGAAATTATATATTTGGCTAGAAAATATTTGGGAATTTTTTTAATTCCATCCAGAATTAATTGTAAAGTTTTTAAAACACTTTAATTTCTATACAAAGTTTTAAAATATGCCTACCTTGATATCTGTATTGCATTATATTTTCCCCACAGCTCTTTACACTGTGGTTTCACATAATTGTATAAATAATATTTTCATGTACTTGCCTTTCTGACACCCATTAGCCGATATGTATTTTTGTGCTGGGGTGTCGTATAATATTTTTTTCATCTCCACTTTTCCCAAACGAACCCTCTTTTTTTCTATTAATGTATTTAATCCCCCGTTCCCCCTGATAACGTTTCCTTCACTCCATGTTTAAACATGCTCGTCTGGCAGAGTATGTCCCCAGATGCACATGCCTGAACAGGAGTTTGGGAAAGATTTTCATCAGAATACATTTCTCTAGAAATTAGAGAAAAGAAAAACCTTTCTCATAAAACATTGTCAGGATTCCTCATAGTGGGCACAAAGGGTGCAGTTACGTACCCTAAAATCTTGAGGGAAATAATAGTGCATAAGCCGTAGATATTCGACCACTTGTGTTGTTACCAAAACAAACTTTAAACTTTTAAGCCACCTTATTATGATATAATATATTGACCGTCTTAGACAAATGAAAAAACTAACATTTAGGCCACTGTAGGTATCATATCGCTGGGTGAGTGCAAGAATGTTGTATATACAAAATTCCCATTTTGAGAAAACGAGCATTAAAAAATAATATGTAAAACATAAATCGTCATTTCTATTCTGTATATATGTTATGCCGTATTGTGATTAAATGATGGAAGGACATTACAGAAAAAAGTATTAGTGATTTGTATTGACATTTATTAGATGCCAAAAATGAACATTAAAACACCTACAACAATTTTGCCCCAACAGCTTAGTGATATACAGTATCAGCATCCACACAAAAAGTGTTGTAAATGTTTGGAAACATTGTCTATCAAACATGTTAATAGTTTGAAACACACACAAGTCTTTTTGTTATTTTTAAAACAGTTTTACTTTTCTTCTATGTTGAGCCTAACTGAAATTATTTACGAAAAACACAGGGTTTTTTTGGCTGGGACAGACTATAGTTAGAGTCATAATGTTGTATCTACACAACAATAATATTAATTTGTTCTAAATTGGATTATTGTAATAAACAACATATTGCACTTTGCAGTAAATATTTTTCAACAAGAATAAAGAAAGTAAAAACTGTACCAACCTGAAAGTGTTGCTAAAACAGTTTCAAGAGTAACCAATTTGTTTTTACAAGTCGCGGAAGCCATGACTTTTTGTATTCTTCTTTTGGTAGTTTCCTCCACAATCTGAAGCAGCATACACTGATATAACACTTACAACACTTTCGCTCCGAGTCAACTACAATATATGCATTTACAACAGTTTAGCTGACTTCAAATTAAGCTACCAGACCTGTTATATGAATATACAACATTTTTGCTCTGGAACATATAGGGTCCATTACATTGTGAAAATTAAGACCTTATTTATCAACATTTTGTAGATACTACATTTTTGCACTGACCCAGCGATATGGCCCATGTATTTAACTTTAATTTTTCAGTCACACTTACTAGAATTTTGAATTTGGTTTATCAAAAACAATAAAACAATACAGTCTTCCCTATGCTTGCCTCCCCTTCAACAACATCCTCAGTTCCTTGTAACCCATTTTAGCTCGTCATATTTTTTCATCCTCACTTTTCCCAAATGAATCCCCTCTGATAAAATGTTTTAGCTTGCAATTTTTTTTCTATTGATATATTTAATTCCCCGTTCCCCCAGATAACGTTTCCTTAACTCCATGTTCAGACATGCTCGTCTGGCAGAGTATGTCCCCAGATTCACGTCTGAACCGGAATCGTGAAAACATTTTCATAATAATACATTGATTACATTTTCTAATTTCAATAGAAATTAATCCTGATGTAGTCATAATAGCTGTTGATGTATGGTATTGTGGTCTATTAAGAGTGCGCCGTGCGGACCGATACCTCTTGACTTCAGCACTCGAGGTCAGGGTTACCTCACCCTTAGTCCATATCAGTCTAGCCTCTACCCATTGACCAGTCCAGCTTGGGTGTCCCCATCAGAAGCCAAAGCTCCGGATGGCATACCTCTCAGGGTCACTGAGACATGCAACCCTTTCCAAAATAATTTTTACTAGACATGTTAAGTCTGGAAATAAAAGAATGTTCCATAATTGCAACTTTACCCGAAACTTGAGCCATATTTGTTGAAATCCTTTTTACCTAGAAATTAGACAAGAGAAAAGCCTTTCTCATAAAACATTATCAGGATTCCTCCCAGAGGGTACAAAGGGTGAAATTACGTACACTAATTCTTGATGGAAACAATAGTGCATAAGACGCAGGGCTACGGCGCCAGTATTCCACCACTTGTATTGTTAACAAAACAAACTTTCAAGCCACCTTATGATAAAATAGATTGACCGTCTTAGACAAATGAAAAAAATCCCAAAGATTTAGGCCACAGTAGGCATCAAATGGCCCATGTATTTAACTTTCATTTTCCAGTCACACGTTTTAGAATTTTGAATTTGGTTTATCGAAAACAATACAGTCTTGCCTCCCCTTCCCCAACATCCTACATCCTCAGTTCCTTGATTGTAACCCATTTTAACTCATGATAATATGTTTTCATCCCTACTTTTCCCAAATGAATCCTCTCTGATAATAATGGCTGTTCATGCATGGTATTGTGGTCTATTCAGAGTGTACCGCGCGGTCCGATACCTCTGACTTTAGCACTCGAGGTTAGGGTTACTTCATCCTTAGTCCATATCAGTCTAGCATCTATCCATTGACCAGTCCAGCTTGGGTGTCTCTAACAGAAGCCAAAGCACCTGCTGGTATAGCTTTCTGGGTCACTGAGATATGCAACCCCTTCCAAAATAACGAACAGTTACCCCCATATTTTTACCATTGTTACATTCCCGTTCCAACCTATACTATGGTTGTGGCAAATCGTCATACCCAGAACGCAGAACTAACCTACCATGAACAATAAAGCCCAGAGCACACACTAATGACAATTCACACAAACAAATAAGTGATAAATTTAGATATCTTTAATACAAAATTATTAATTATATAAATTTCCCATGTATGAGTTTACAATTTAAGTAAATGGCATTTCTGTGTATATTAATATTTACCAAATGAATGTCCAAAACATAACGAATTCCCAAATCTGAATACGATGATGTCAATATTCATGGCACTGGCACAGTTCATCTTGTCCGTTCAGTCCTGTTGTTGTTGACCACCTGGCTTGCCTCCGACCTGTCACCGTATACTGAACCACGTGTCATGTCATAGGGTTTTACGTGCACATTCAGAACAAGCTGTTGTAGCGCACGCCTGTCGTGGGGACAAGAGCCGGCTCCTCCGTCCATGACAGGAAAGTGTGTGGGAGAGGAGGTACCGCCTGCACTGGCAGGTGCAAGGGAGCACAATCAGCCCGATCAAATCGGTAGCAGGTGGTGCTATGGAATTTGAATGGAGCAGTTAAATGCCAAAGAGAAAAGGGTGCTGTGACGGAATATGCTCTTATTTTTTTCGCCTGTGGCGATATTAATTGTTTTAGAGGGCCGTGTGCAGTCCCAATGTGCACTTAGACTAGGTAGGCACTTGTTACGTAATACCTCCGAGCGACGGTGGTCGAGCTGTTCCTAAAACACACCCAGACCAGGTGCGGAGGCCATGTGGCCAGTAGTTACGTAATACCTCCGCGAGTTCTGTTTTACGACCGGGGATTTTTAGCGATTGGCGACAGCTAATCTGACCATCTAAGAAAAATAAGACGTCTTGGTCACTGTGGAAATATCACTTGTAGGTATTCGGTACCGCCTTGTACCCCCAGGCGATATTCGATTTTGTAATAAATAGATAGGATTTAGAGATATCGAGGAGAAACAAAAGCAAGGCTCCCAGGGAACGTTAGTCCGTTTGGACTTGGTAAATATATATTTTTCTGCTCTGTTATATAACCTTGATGTGATTGATGTGACTTTAAATATTTTAATACTGTATTATACCAATATTATTTAGACAGTGTTTCCGGCAAACTGACGAAGTAAATTGTAGGCTTCACTGTCTAAAATTATTAAAGCTTAACCAGTCATCCTAGAGGACCTAGGTAAACTGTAGGTTATTGTCTTTATTGCGATAGGTACCAGTATTAATTCTGTATTACAAGGTTACTGAATGAGTAGTTAAGGGTTAATTAAAAATTAACCAGTTAGGAATAGAGTTGTAATTCCTTTATTAATTAAGTTCCCCTGGCAGCGTTTCTCAATTATCACACGTGTGCGTGTTGTATCACGGTGAAGTGATTAGAATATTGTGTAAACTAAACACCTAGTGATTAACTAATTAAGTGATTAGTTCCGGGTTGTTATTATTATTATTGTTGTAAGTAATTAACTGCGGCAAATATATTTGTCAGCGTTAGGTTAATACAGATTCCAAAGTGTATTGTGTTTTGTTGTGTTTTCTACTGAACTAACGTGCTATATACATATACTTTATATAAGATCTTATCTCTGATTATACCTAGAGCCGAGCCACTCGGGTATACACTGCCCGATACAAAGAGATGTAATAGATATACAGTTAGGAGAGATATTTGGATAATCGTGTTTTATTCAGTTACGGGTATTATAGGATCCCCGTGACAGGTGCGCAATTTTGTTTGAGGGAATTTGGCGCAATTTTGAACGGTCGGTCGAAGGGTAAATGGCCGAGCTAATATAGGTTTTGATATTAGTGAATCGAGAGTAGCTCGTTAATTTTAGACCTTTACGATGCTGTGGTGTCTCCCTAGGTTGCCCATAGGGCACTGGACCACATTCGTGTCCCGTTTATATACTATTCCGGTGCGTGACATTTAACCTCGAATCTCTCCATAATCAATCACGAGATTTGATCTATACACCAATCAAATCATTTCTAATATATAATTCACACTAAACTGGAGCTTTTTACAAATCAGCGGAAACCACCAACACAGAAATCCCAAAGAGTTGTTTCCCTTATCCGAGTACTCCACGTTGTCGGTTCCTCGTGCACGGGGTCGGCCATTTTGCTAATTCAGGTAAGTATTATCAGTTCAGGTAAGTCACTTGCTATAATTCGTATATTTTAAACATCCCTTTCTTCATTTCTAAAATAACAACAATGTCGCAATTATTTATTTTACAGTCCATTACACATTTACGTGCGTCACAACAGTTCACGAATTTTCACACAGGGATCCAAATTTCACACACCGATGTCCGCCACGCAGTCCAACAAATTATAGACACAGTATGCCAGAATAGCATAACACCATACATGTTAAGTCTGTAAATAAAAGAATGTCCCATAATTGCAAATTTGCCCGAAAACTTGAGCCTTCCCTTTTTCTTTTCTTTTTTTTAATACATATTTATTTTTCCATATCATATAGCAGTGTCGGGGTTGGGAGCCCCGAATCACTGCTTTACATTTGTATCCGTGGTCTAAGCAGCGACAAACTGTGTTAAAAATAACAAAAACTAATAGAAACTGATTCAGGGTGAAGTTCAACTCATGCATACAGATGAACATGGACAGTGATCTATAATATAACTATTGTTATGATCCGAGATTTAAACGGGAACAGGAGGCAGTCCTGGGAGAGTGACGGTCATCCTACAGGCGTGCAGGAAGGATGAAGTAGTCTTATGCCGTGCCCGCATCGGCCATACATATTTGACACATTCATTTATTTTAAAGGACCCTCCTCCTCAGTGTGTACACTGACTGTGCCACATTTTGGTGGAGTGTGATCATCTCAAGCCGACAAGAAATTATATATTTGGCAACAGAAATGTTTTGGAATCGTTTAAATTCCATCCAATGTTAATTGTAAAGTTTTTAAAACACTGACTTCTATACAAAATTATAAGATATACTTAACTTTATTTTATATATTGTATTATACTTTCTCCTCACAGCTCCTTACACTGTGGTTTACATAAATATATATATATATATATATATATATATATATATATATATATATATATATATATATATATATATATAAATAATATGTTCATATACTTACTATTTGTGACACCCAATAGCCGGTATGTATTTTTGTGCTGGGATGTCGTTAAACAAACATTCATTCATTCATTCTAAACAGGAACAGAGAAAATATCGAATAAGAAGGACGAGAATCAGAAAAGGATTTAGGGACGGTCCATAAATGTCAATGGTTTGACCCCCTCCCCTCCCTAACATAAAAACATTGATATAATGTGTACTACAAGATGACATGGCGTTTACCCCCTCCCCCTTGTTTCGAATTGTAAGAAACATTGACCTTCGATGGACCGATGTTTTACCTGAAAAGCAATCCGAACATGGCTTTTACCCCCTCCCCCTCTTCCGAACATTGTTCGGATTGTGAAGCACATCGATATTTATGGATCCGTCCCTTAGAAGAAGAAGAAAAATACAAGACGGATATAGATGGCATAAGAAGAAGGAAAGAAGTTGTTTTGAATTAAATAAGACATGAAACCCGGCGATCTCCAAACAAGCCATGCACTAAATCAGTCGTAATATATATTGCTACATGTATATATTATATTTTCTTAATAATTAATTATATCTATATCACTATCACTCACTCATTAAAGAGGTTGAGCAATGGGGACAATTCTTTAATAAATGTTTCATAATGGCATTTTTTAAATAGAATATATCTTTCTATTTAAAAAATGTTGTGCAATATGTTTTTAATGGCAGTGATTTCTAAGCATTTTTTCTGTACAGTAAATATAGTACTTTATATTAATAATTAGCCAATTAAGAAAGTTATCTTTTTCATTATTTATGAAACCAAAGTAATTATATTCCCAGTCTTATTTAATATCCAGGCTTGTACCGAATCCTATACGTTTTTGTTCTCATTACACTCTACAAATAAATGTGATATGGTTTCAGGATAATTACTACATAAATTGCACATATTCGAATTGTGTGTTGGAAATATGCATACCTGGACCACCAACACATACTGACACTTTAACAAATGAAAAACGCGTAATGTTAAGAGTTAATTTAAAAAAAAACATGATTATTCCTGCTAACTGTGGCAGCCATTTTGTTTCGTTTTTGTGACGTCCGGTGGTATAGGTTGGGGCGAAGTGACGTCAGCTCCGTCCATATTCACTATGCACAGTGTAAACAAACGCTCTAATTTACGACAAGGCGCTTCGCTTTCATTAACCTGACTTGTAAAACAACATAAATGACTTGATAGTATAATAAACTATTTAACTAAATATATTTTAAGTTACATCATTACAGTATTTTTCTTTTTTTAAAAATCCAAAGAAAAAATGCATACTATTAAGCCTATTGGTAGAGCACGTTCGAGCAAAAACGACCACTCACGATACCCAAGTGATACTTTTCTTTTCTTTGGGACGACGTAATTGGTCAGTTTTGTGATTTTAGATGGGAAAGTCTACTTAATCAAGGGTTTTACAGAATTACTTACAGTAATAAAGCAGGGCGGTTGGTAATGTCCATTGCGATTTGAGGTGTATCCGTGCTGTTATCACACAATACCCTGTGATCTTCATCAAAGAGGCACGTCTTTTTAGTGTCTAGACACAGTCTAAATATACACCTGCCAATCAGGAACCACAGGTACAGGCCACGGAAAGAAAAGACCAATTAACCAAGAAAGCTGGCTTACTAGGATGGATATTATTACAAAACATTGCGATACATCCGCAAAAATCAGGTATGTTTTGTTTCTTCAGTTCGAAGACTAATTCCTGACGTGACACGTTAGGTATTACGTAACCACCAGCTCGCTAGAGGGCGTATTCACTGGGATGGTACAAAATGGTTGCGCCCGTTATATATAATAGCAGTCACATTTAACCGTTTTATTAATTAACTATACGATTATACTTGTTGATATTAAGCAATAATGTGTATTATATATCGTTGAATATGCATACCAGGCCAAATGCCTTAATTGTCCCATCCTTTAACGTGTTAGAAATAATGGGGATTTACAAGAGCCTATTTGCATGATTATCCGCTACCGCTCGCCGTTTCATTAGTGTTAAAAAAAACCCAAACCCATTCATATGCAATTTTCGTTGCGAAGATAATTTTTCTATAATATTCTTACGGAATTATGCGTCAATAAATGAGGATTATTATTTATGGTATGGTCTCTAATTTAGCATCTTAATGAGCTGCTGGTGAAAATAACAAATATGAGCTAATTTCAAACTGATCGTTATGTTGTGGCCTATTCCCTTTGTTGGACTCGGTGGTGGGTGGGGGGCATGGTTGATGAACATTTCTTCATTTAAATATGGCTAAACCATTAATTCCAAATTCAGATGGGACCCTCAAAAGGGTCCACACCGAAGTTTCGGACTTCTTGTCTTCGGACGAGGAGTCCATGAAATCAAAAACAAATGTGAAGAAATCCAAAGTGATTTCTTCACAACATTGGCCAAGGTTTCTCGTCATCAGCTCCACTGATGATGGGAGCTTGAATAAACTATCTCCTTTTGCAATTCAAAAGGCAATCGTTGGCTTGGCTGGTGAGCCAAAATCCGTTAAAAAAAAATCAAAAATGGGCTGTTGGTTGAATGTTCAACCGACAAGCATTCAACTTGCCTCCTCAAGTCAACAGTTTTTTGTAACGTGCCGATTAACGTAACTCCGCATACCTCCCTCAACTCGTCAAAGGGAGTGATCAGATGCAGAGATTTGGAAGGTGTTACTGAAGAAGAAATCTGCGAAAATATAAGTTCTCAGGGTGTTACTGCGGTGAGGAGGATAAAGGTTCGTCAAAACAATGATTTGTTACCGACGAATACTTGTATCCTCACCTTTAACGTCCCTACCCTTCCTCAATCTGTCAAAGCCGGTTACCTTAATATTCCTGTTGAGCCCTTTATTCCAAACCCCTTGCGTTACTTCAAATGCCAGAGGTTTGGCCATGGTCAGAACACATGTCGTGGAAAACTTACATGTGCTCGTTGTGGTCTGTTTGATCATGACAGCAAGACATGTAAGAACGATATACTTTGTCTCAACTGCAAGGGCAATCACTGCGCATACTCGCGAGAGTGTCCGCGGTGGAAGCTGGAAAAAAGAGTTCAACAGGTAAAGGTACAAAATAAACTGTCCTTCACGGATGCCAGGAGGTTGGTGGAGACAGCAACACCGACAGTGGCTGACAAGTCATATGCAGCTGCAGCTGCTGCCAAAGTCGCCACTAAAAGTGTTGCGGTCAACACAGACCTCACCTGGCACTGTGACGAAGCCAAGTACAAAAAACTGTCTGACATTGAGAAGGCACAAAAACAAGTGCAGAAAGCAGCACAAAAAGAAAAATTTACTCTCCAGCACAAACAAATTGAAACCCAAGTGTCATTGGATTCTAAGAATCCCCCAAATAGGTCGAGCACTAGTCTCCCTAAGACAGGCAGTGACACAAAGAAATCTCCTAAGAAAGCTACAGAAGTACTGTCTGGTAGGCTGAAAAAGATCGAACTACGTTCGGTCCCGATCAGCAATATTTATGAAACTTTGGCTGATATCGGTGATGATTATATGGATATTTCATCCCCAGATCATTGCCGATCACAAAGACCACCAGCAAAGCCAAAGATAAAACCCATACTTCCCCCCGATGGAAAATAAAGTAATCCAGTGGAACTGCCGTGGGCTTAGGCCCAATTTTGATGAATTAAGCCTTCTAATTCAAAACTATAATCCTCTTGCAGTGTGTCTTCAGGAAACCTTCCTGAAGGATACTGACAGTATTAACATCAGAGGATTTAATCTCTACCATAAATGTCAAGAAACTGAAAATAGAGCGTCTGGGGGAGTTTCCATTATTGTAAATGAAAACATTCCCCCAGAGTGAAGTCTTACTGAAGTCAAATTTACAATCTGTGGCTGTAAAGGTCACGGCTCATAAAACTATTACTCTCTGTTCAGTTTATTTACCCCCTCGAAACAATTACAATTTTAACACTAGGGACTTTCAAGGTCTTCTTGATCAACTCCCTACTCCCTTTATTATCATGGGAGATTTTAATGCTCACCATTAAATATCAGTTTCCAACATTGATTTAACAGGCATTTTGGAAACGCCTTCATATTTTATTTTGCCACCTTGGTGAATCAAACCACCAAAAATTGTATTCGATCTTGTGCATCTAAAAAAAGATCGCACAGATGCAGTTATTTATAAACAACATTTCATGGAAATCCAAGAGCGGTACTGTGATTACATTCCTGTTTACACAGACGGATCACGGGATGGGAATTCTGTGGCTTGTGCTACAGTGTTTCCATCAGACACAATAATTTCCATGAGATTGCCCGATTCAGCATCAATCTTTACTGCTGAAATTTGGGCAATCATTAAAGCCCTGGAACAGATTAAGGATTCATATGCATCCAAGTATATTATTTTTACAGACTCACTTTCGTGTCTTCAAGCTCTACAGTACATGAAATTGGAGCACCCCTTAGTTGGGATGGTGATACGAAAGTGTGTCTTTTTATCAATTGCCAATAAAGATGTTATAGTGTTTTGGGTACCTAGCCATGTTGGCCACAGTAGATATCAAATGACCCATGTATTTAACTTTAATTTTCTAGTCACACTTGTTATAATTTTCAATTTGGTTTATCAAAAACAATAAAACAATACAGTCTTGTCTATGCTTGCCTCAGTTCCTTGATTGGAACCCATTTTAGCTCGTGATAGTATTTTTTCATCACCATTTTTCCCAAATGAATCCCCTCTGAAATTTTTTTTAAGCTTCCAGTTTTTTTCTATTGTAATTAATTCCCCGTTCCCCCAGATAACGTTTCCTTAACTCCATGTTCAAGTATGCTCGTCTGGCAGAGTATGTCCCCAGATTAATTGTCTGAACCGGAGTCATGGAATGATTTACATAATATATTTTTGCACACACCCTCCACCCTTTAAAATCATTAATTACATTTTCTAATTACAATAAAAATTCATCCTGATATAGTCATGAGATTCGACCACTTGTGCTGTTAACAAAACGAACTTTTAACCCACCTTATTATGATATTTAGTTTGGTCTAAGCTTGATTAAGGGTGCATTGTGTATGGGTCAGCACGAAAGTGTTACTTGCAAATGCTAGATCCTATACACAACCAGGAACTTAGGCTTTGTCTTGCTGATTTCAAAACATCTCCTGTGTAGAGCTTGTACGTCGATGCACACGAACCTAGTTTGGGTGCTAGACGTGCAAAGCTTTCTATGCAGTATGCTACAAAGAATAAATCAATGCCAAAACATCCTGCACACAATGCGGTGTTTGATAATAAATATTTGATGCAAAACCGAATGCGATTCGAACATTTTAACTTCGCATTAAGCGGTTTTTATCAGTTTCCAACATTGATTTAACAGACATTTTGGAAACGTCTTCATATTTTATTTTGCCACCAAAAATTGTATTGGATCTTGTGCATCTGAAAAAAAGATCGCACAAATGCTGTTATTTATAAACAACATTTCATGGCAATCCAAGAGCGCTACTGTGATTACATTCCTGTTTACACAGACGGATCACGGGATGGGAATTCTGTGGCTTGTGCTACAGTGTTTCCATCAGACGCAATAATTTCCATGAGATTGCCCGATTCAGCATCAATCTTTACTGCTGAAATTTGGGCAATCATTAAAGCCCTGGATCAGATTAAGGATTCATGTGCATTCAAGTATATTATTTTTACAGACTCGCTTTCGTGTCTCCAAGCTCTACAATACATGAAATTGGAGCATCCCTTAGTTGGGATGGTGATACGAAAGTGTGTCTTTTTATCAATTGCCAATAAAGATGTTATATTTTGTTGGGTACCCAGCCATGTTGGCATTAAGGGTAACGAAAAGGCAGATGTTGCTGCCAAGTCTGCTTTGAACTTGCCCCGTGTCCATGTTGGTGTCCCCTACAGTGATTTTAAATTTCATATTAACCAATATATCTTTTCGACTTGGCAAGACGATTGGGACGGTGCGGTTGCGAACAAGCTTCATTCTGTCAAGGCAGTCCTGGGAGTCATCCTACAGGCGATGCAGGAAGGATGAAATAGTCTTGTGCCGTGCCCGCATCGGCCATACATATCTAACGCATTCGTTTATTTTAAAGGACCCTCCCCCTCAGTGTGAACATTGTCAGTGTACAGTGACTGTGGAGTGATCATTTTAAGCCGACGAGAAATGATATATCTGGCAACAGAAATGTTTTGGAATCTTTTAAATTCCATCCAGAATTAATTGTAAAGTTTTTAAAACACTTTGACTTCTATACAAAGTTTTAAAATATACTTACCTTGATTTTATGTATTATATTATACTTTTCCCCCACAGCTCCTTGCATTGTGGTTTTACATGAATAGATATAAATGATATTTCCATATACTTACCATTTGTGACACCCAATAGCCGATATGTATTTTTGTGCTGGGGTATCGTTAAACATTCATTCATTATTATGATATAATAGATTGACTGTCTTAGACAAATGAAAAAAACAAAACATTTAGGTCACAGTAGGTATCAAATGGCCCATATATTTAACTTTAATTTTCCAGTCACAGAATTTTGAATTTGGTTTATCAGAAACAATACAGTCTTGCCTATGTTATGCTATTCTGGCATAGTGTGTATATAATTTGTTGGAGTGCGTGGCGGACATCGATATGTGAAATTTGGATCCCTGTGTGAAAATTCGTGAACTATTGTGGCACACGTAAATGTGTAATGAACTGTAAAATAAATAATTACGGCATTGTTGTTATTTAAGAAATGAAGAAAGGATGTTTAAAATATACGAATTATAACAAATGACTTACCTGAACTGATAATACTTATCTGAATTAGCAGTATGGCCGACCTCGTGCACCAGGAACCGACAACGTGGTGTATTCGGACAAGGGAAGTAACTCTTCGGGATTTCTGTATTGGTGTTTCCATTGATTTATAAAAAGTTCAGTTTAGTGTGAATTATATATTGGAAATGATTTGATTGGTGTATAGATCAAATCTCGTGATTGATTATGGAGAGATTATCTTCTTCTTTTTTGGGGGGGCGGGGGGGGGGGGGGGGGGGGTTGCTGACACCAATTATGGAAATATTTAACAAAATAATTTATTTGCGCACGCGTAGTTGTTGATTAGTGCATACAGTAAAAAGGAGGAAATAATAACTGATAACAAACATGGCTGAATACGGAATTGGTGGCAAGATCGTATGATAATGATGCGTGAACTTGGGTGTGTACTGTGTAATCAGGATTAAAAATTATAATTTTCTCTAACCTGCCCAGTATTGTTTTTTGTTTTGTTTTTAACCGGACCAGGTGCGAGACGTAGCCCAGTGGTACAACGCTCGCTCGATGCGCGGTCGGTGTGGGATCAATCCATGTCGGTTAGCCCATTGGGTTATTTCTCGTTCCAGCCAGTGCACCACGACTGGTATATCAAAGGCCGTGGTATGTACTACCCTGTCTGGGATGGTGCATATAAAAGAGCCCTTGCTGCTAATCGAAAAGAGTAGCCCATGAAGTGGCGACAGCGGGTTTCCTCTCTCAATATCTGTGTGGTCCTTAACCATATGTCCGACGCCATATATCGTACCGTCACACGTTTTCGATCGACACGCGTTTTTGATCGCTCATTTGTAATTGCAATAGTGCGAGAATGCGCGAGCATTGACGTCACCACAAGAACAAAAACGAACACGGAAGTCACTTTTTGTTCTGAGAGAAAAATGCTGCGTGTCAAGTTTCCAATGGTAAGTTTTAACTCAAATATCTACAACCATAGTATATTTTATCAGTTTTCACTAATGTACATATTTGGTATGAAGAAAATGCTTTACGGAGCAATATCTAGTTGTCAAATTTTTTTGTAAACTTGTCGGCTGCTACACTGACGTCACATCTGTCAAAAGTCACGTGATATACCACGTGATACTCATGCAACCATAAAATATATGGAAGACAATTTGGGGCAAATCTTATGTTGTTTTTGACGTTACCTTGTTTTGGACATATTTTAATTAAGGGTTTTTCTCATAAGCTAAAATTTGCCACAGTTATGGGCAAATTTAGAATTGATATTCAATAAATTATGTATGTATTTTATATAATTATAAATAAATTTTATATTTAATTTTAAAAAAAAGAAGATATTCCTTTAAAAATTATGTACCGTTGTTTTAGGAATTTGATTTTTTTTTTTTTTTTTTTTTTTTTTTAAAGGCCGTGATCAACCGACCAAATGTAAATTACAGACAATACAATCACCAGTCTTTAGAAAATGCATATGAGGCGGTTAAAACTCAGGGAATGCCGATTAAAAAAGCAGCTAGGATTTGTTCAGTGCCATACTCCACCTTGCACCATACTCTAAGCAGAAAAACGGACATCGATTGTGTTAAGTCAGGACCAGACTCATTGTTGTCTCAAGAAGAGGAGCAAACTTTAGTGACACATGTTGAGTTTATGTCATCTGTGGGCTTTGGGTATACCCGCACTGAAGTCCTTAATATTGCCACAGACCTTGCTGTTCATCTTGGCAAAAGAGAAAAGGGTGAAAAACCATTATCCCTGCGATGGTTTTATGGGTTTATGAAGGATGGCCCGAGCTTAGAGTTCAAAAATCACGATCACTTGAAATCATGCGTGCCAAAGCAACATCAAAAGATACCATCAACAAATACTTTGATAGCCTGGAAAAGATTTTAGACAAGTATGATTTACGAAACAGTCCAGAGTCCATCTTCAACATTGATGAAAAAGGCATCGAGAAAATCACAAACCCCCATCTATTGCTGCATCACGTTCCAATGTCCCAGTTGCTGTAACAACGAGCAGGTCCAACACTACTGCGGTTATTGGGTGTGGAAATGTCCTTGGTGTTGCCATACCACCGTATTTTGTTTTCAAGGGAAAGTGCATGCGGGAGGAATTGTTAGCAGGTTGTACGGCAGGCACTGCAGGAACCGTTAGTGAAACGGGTTGGTCGAATTCTTATATTTTTCAAAAGTATCTTAAAGAACATTTTTCAAAGTGTTCCAGCAGCATCTTCTGACAAGCCTGTCTTAATTTTTTATGATGGTCACACGTCACACATAAATGTTTCCCTGATCCAGTGGGCACGAGAGAGGCACATACTATTTTTGTATTACCTGCTCACACATCGCATGTTCTTCAACCAATGGATGTGGGATGTTTCGGCCCGTTCGAACGCATTTACAATGGCATGAGACATACCTACATACGCGAACATGCAACATCGGTTATTGACAGACATTCCCTTTGTTAAACTGTCTGCAAAGCTTACTGTGCAGCACTCACACCCGCCAACCTGCAGTCATCGTTCAGAAAGACCGGGATTTATCCATTTGATAGAGACGTTATACAGCCTTCAACATTCCTGCCTTCAGCTGTTTCAAGCAACAGCATGGAGTCAGAAAATTAATCACAAACCAGGGCAACTGTCAGCTGTGAAGACAATTCATCAAAATGCAAGACGTGTTTCACAACTGCAGAAGAAGTGATCACAAGAAAACCAAAACCTACTAAGAAGAGGAAAGGATTCAGTGCTGTGGTCAGTGGTAAAGCTATCACGGAAGATTTGGGAACATCAAAAGAACAAACAAAACAAGGAAGGATTGCAGAAAAGAAAATGTACAAAATCAAAGAAAACTGAAGATTCACCAAAACCAAGTACGTCAGGAATTTTTCTCCCACCCAGTGCTAACACAAAACAGCAGCTTGAAGACGAAGACGATATGTCGGAGGAATCTGACGACCCTAGCGATCTTTGCTGCAAGTGCAAGAAGAGCCAACCAGACGAATACAAACACTGTGTTTCACTGTGCTTCGTTTCGTGGGCACAATGCACCTATCCGGCATGTCAGCATTGGGTACATTTAAAATTTTACACTCCAGTTAGGGTTGTACGGAGACATTCCGAATTTTGGTGTCCTTGCCATAATGAAATGGAAGAGTAATAATCACTGGAGTAAAAAAAAAACTGAAAAAAATTATCTAAAATATGTTAAACGTTTAGCCTAAATTTTTCTTTATTCTGAAAGTTAAGTAACATTGATTGAAAGTTACAAACATTTTTAAATCAGTTATATAACGTGGAATTAAGTGTAAAATATGACATCAATAGTGCTCCATACAACGCAACAGCGACCGAGAAAATAGCCGACCAACGAAACGATCGAAAACATGTGACGTTACTAAAATACAGAGGAAATTCCTTTACGACAAAGCAAGACGTTTTCTCCAAGGATATTATGGAATTCATTGCGGATTACTGGTGTTTTATGTGGTAAACTATTGTGGCAACAGGTAGGTAAAATATTAAATACTTACAATTTTTTATTTGTATTTTATTCATATATTTCGCTTAAACGATCGAAAACACGTGACGCCAGGATAACCGTAAATACAATGTGTTGAGTACGTCGTTAAATAAAACATTTTTTTCTTTTTTTTACAGGACCAACCAAAATTTGGTAGATCAACGAAAAATTAAAACATAAATGTGCGGTCAAGTTTTTTTTTTCAGGCACAAATAGTTTCCGTATGTATTATGGCGTAGTATGTATTTTGGCGCGCTATCTTTAAATGGCGGCAAATCGTCCCTATATAATAAAAAAATGCAGAAATAAAGCAGATTTCTTCTTGGAAAATTGTCCAGTATGCCAGAATTATCCAATACTGAATGAATACCCCATGATTACTAAAGTGATGTTCCAGTAGTGTCGTTAAACAAAACAAACTCCAGTGATTTTAAATATATCAACCAATATATCTTTACGACTTTGCAGTGTACATTGCCTTGAATACAGACGTACAGAGCGAAAACAACGTATGTGAAGTTCTGTATTTATTACATACCTTCTTTTATGTTTTACAAAAGCGGTTTTTAATTTAACGTCGTAACAACACTTGTTAAATCTATGATAAAAACTCCTTTCATGAATTTGCTTAACGATAAAAATAATGCTCTGCAGCAGCCTTGTATAATGTTTCAAATACGATGTGACGTAATTTTTAAATCGTATATGACGTCAGTAAATAAAAGGCGCTAACTAGTAAAATAAAAAGGGAATTCCCCATTTAAAAGTTCCGATCCAGATTGCACATACGTGTAATTCAAAATAAATTTATCACAGTTTGAAAAATGTCTTTATCACTATAGTAAGATTGAATAGGTATGTAATAAATCTCGTAATGATATTTCTCTTTGTGGCGGTGCAGCATGGATGAAATCTCAGTAAAGAATCTCCCCAGGAATGAATTAATGAATGAATGTTTAACAACACCCCAGCACGAAAAATACATCGGCTATTGGGTGTCAAATTATGGTAATGCAAACAAATAAAGTGATGATCAACATCAATACAAAAATGACCCTCATGGAATCCACCACCATTTTGCCAAATGCCCATTCGACTGTATTGTGCAGATATACGTCCTCGACCATTACACCCGTCACACAACGGCTGCAATAACCGTGGTCTAACTTGACGAATCTCTCGGTAGAGGATGAGGTAACTACTACATTTAACATCATGCCCTTGAGAAATGATGCACTGTTCAAAACAGGTATTGCATTACGACATTCAACTATGTGGAACAACATTCACAGGACCAACTCTATCAACGTCGTGCACTCGAGACGTACTGAAGTGTCCAATTATCTGAAAGAAACACAACATAATATTATATTAGAATGAATGTTTAACGACACCCCAGCAGAAAAAAATACGCATCAGCTATTGGGTGTCACAGATGGTAAGTATATGAAAGCATTATTGATATATAATTATATTAGAAAGACAGACAATCCGTAATTAGAAGATAGCTATTTGACCCTTCCTTGCTCAAAGCAAATTTTCTTCTTTGTTTTTCTTAATGTATTTTTTAAAATGTCCGTTCTACACAGAGACGCATAATTCCTGCACACGAGTCTGGTCAATTTTTGACAAGTAGGCAATCACAAAGTACCATGTCAGACAAATATTTTCCTAAATCTGACGCCACAAAGCTTTATTCTAATTTAGCCTGCTAATATTGTGAAATTTAATTGGCTAATCAAATTCAATTGCGAAACTAAAATCAACATTAACGTGTCGGAAATTTGGGAGATTCCTCCAAAAGCCTGTTTACATATTCATGCGTAATTTCTTGCAGTTTAGTACAATACCCGGTACAATCTTTATTGCAACCTTTGTACATGTATACATTAGTTAAGGATGTTTGCCTTGTTACAGGGTCGGCGTGCCTTATACTCATGGGCAATTCCATGAAAAGGTCAACCTCCTACTCAGTTTATAAATATTGGTTTAAACTGCAATAATTGGTACCCTTTAACGGTCCTTTGGTCGTCAGAAATGAAAAACAAAAATCAGTTTTTAACAGCAAATGTGCATTCTAGTCTTATTCTAAAGGCGTTTCCACACAATGTAAGTGTCCCTTATCATTATCGACAATTCGTGTACGAGGCACTTGTATTGTGTGGCGTTGCCATTATATATTGAAGATAATACAGCTAGAGGACATTTCAGATGCGCGAATTATATTGGTACGTACTTTTGGTAGGACAATAAGACACTGCGTGACGGTGGTTGCCACAATGATGATGCAGGACGTAATGCCGTAGTTGAGTTCGTGGTCAAATTTTAGAGTTAGTGACACCGTCACCCCGAGGAAACTGAGCACCACGAGGTTGTAGATGCAAACGCCAATCATCTTCGAGTCGTTCAGACCATCGATTTTAACCTGGATGTATAAAGCTTAAATTCTAAAATCACAATCGGCGTTAGCAAATAATATCCTCCATTTTGATTTTGAAGTAAAATATAGAGATTATTATACGGGCTTGTGTGTCATACTGATTTCACGAAGCGAGTGTCAGTATTCTTGTATTGCCCGAGCGAGTACCACACACACTCGAGTGTAATATTTTCTTTATTAGTAGTAGTAGTATTGTTACATTTTTATGAATAACAATGTCTGTCTCAAAATGTTTCAACCACAACTAGAAAGAAATGTTTTATTTAACGACGCACTCAACACATTGTATTTACGGTTATATGGCGTCAGACATATGGTTAAGGACCACACAGATTTTGAGAGGAAACCCGTTTTCGCCACTACATGGGCTACTCTTCCGATTAGCAGCAACGGTTCTTTTATTTGCGCTTCCCACAGGCAGGATAGCACAAACCATGGCCTTTGTTGAACCAGTTATGGATCACTGGTTGGTGCAAGTGGTTTACACCTACCCATTGAGCCTTGCGAAGCACTCACTCGGGGTTTGGGTACCACAACTAGAAGGAGATGACGAAATGACGTGATATTTCACTAGGCATGGGAAAGCAACATCATGTTCTGACGTCGCTTCCCAAAATTATGTCATAAATAGAGATTATTATGAGCTTGAGTGTTGTGATCCTGACACTGGTTTCGTAAAATCAGTACGATTCACACGCGAGAGAAATCTCTTTACTGTGTACATTATTCAAAATATTATTGGTACGAATAACAAGCTAGGACCATGTATCCAATTTAGGTTCAAGGACGTCTCTCCTGGGAACAATGTCTGACTTAGCCAGTGACTGGGTCCGGGACATGGGGGGGGGGGGGGGGGGGATTGGAAATGGGTTGCATCCGATCCGGCTTCGGAGGATACGAGATGATACCAACACTAAAAGTAAAGTTCAGAAAAGAGTAGTAGAGGTCGACCCCACTGCCTATTTTTTCTTAGAGTCAATATTTCAGTGCTGCTAGGACACGCTCGGACAGGTAGAGATTAAACGGGAACAACCGTCGCGTTCTGCAGAATGGCCGTCATACGAGTCAAGGGTAAACTTGTCGACAAACGTCAGCCGACAAAATGAAGTGGAGGCAAGGAATCTTGCTAAAAAAGAATACAACCTGGTGGAGCAGGTTGTGAAAACAAGAAGCATCCTAGCTTTCAATCAGTTCTAGTGGCCGCATCCATCCCAGGAGAAAACTCCATTTCCCTGATAAACATAATACCAATGGAGGATTCCCAAATCGAGCAAGCTAAAGAACGTGCAGTGTGCTCAGGCGAAACAAACACGTCTTACCACGGCGATTGGTTGGGCATTGGATAAGTGCGTTTTACCGAAGAAGCGCTATCTTTCATTGAGCTACTGGCTGTTATCACAGATCCGCTTCTTTCGAGTTAAAAAAAATAAAAATAAAATAAAACATTTGAAATTTAATAGTTACTACAAAAACATTTCATGTCCCTTTTTTTTTGTTTTCACGGACTTGCCTAGGAACCTAACAGGTGTTATATATCTGACTGTAATGTGTTTTTGACGCCTAATTTGTTTTTGTCATAGTCTACTAGTACATGTATTAAAAAGCGTTTTTGTATTTAAAATTTAGACATGCAAACAAATTAAATGGAGAGGGTGTTTCAAACCTTTCGTGTTTGCAGTGCCAGGAATACCCCAAACAGCAGAATGATGCCATGGAAAGTCAGCAGACAACCCAGGAAGTAAATCTGTTTTTGAGAGTAGCAATGTTTTATGCTTTCACGAATTTCGAAGTCATCAATTACGTTGACCTACAAAAACAAACGTTAGGACTGTAGGAACTCAAGTTCGATATTTATAGAATATTTAAACACACAAAGTCAAAATTGGCAGGCTTTAACGAACGGCCAGTTTAAAAAGAGAAAAACTAACGTATGATCAGATAATTATTATGTAACTTATATCGTTGATTATCTATTGCTGAAATCAGTCATACGTTGATCATTGTATTCCACCTTGTATGGGTACTCGAGTCTTGCTAGACTCGACCCGTGTTCGAGTACTCGTGGAGACCTTACATTGGTTATTATGAACCACGTTGTAAAGTGCAGTGGGGTCATCGGGAATGTGTGGAACTCAAACGGATACCAAGAAGAAGACTGGTTTTGTAAAACATGTCGAATAGACAGCAGTACTACACCGATTCACAATTTCAGTACCCCATCCCGTCTTCTTACCTCTACAGGCAACTGGTGAACGACAATCTGGAACGGGTCGATCACAAACCAGACAATGATGATGGAAAGGTTGATGGTTACAAGACCACAGACCATTAGCAGCAGCTGTTTATCTTTGACAACCTGAAACAAAATGTTTGGTATAAGAGGCTTAAAGGTTCAAAGTCATTTTCTTTCTTGTTTAAACCCTACTTATAAATGTGTGTTGAGTGCGATGTTGGTTATCATAGTATACTGAAATCCACTGAAAATGTACGAATCGGATTTGTAATAAAACAAATATTATGAGAATAATAATAACACATTTATCTGAGTTTGTGTAATTGGACTTAATGTTTTGGATTGACCATAGTTTCACACCAAACAGCCGATGTATTTGTCTTGATGGGATGTCGTTAAACATTTATTCATTCATTCATTGTATAATTGGATATATTCTGGTTGGCAGAAAATAACCCAAATATAGTATACAAATGTTAGGGTTATTTTGTGTCTTGTAATAACAACTGAAAATGGGGTGGTGCGTTCAAACCCTGATTGATTTGACCGTGCACTCCAGAATTTTTAGATACTGGGTTTTAAGTAGATTTGTATATATACGTTAGTGAATCGTCAAGGTATGCCACAAAATCAAAACACTCCAACTGATTTCGAACAAAAAGTCTCACGTGGATAACATCAATCCGGGTCTTTTTGTTGCAATAAACATTTTGAAATAGGACTTTGTACCTTTACCTGCCATATCAAATGTGCTGGGTAGTCGTTAAAGCCGCACACCCTAGTTCCATCCAGCGAAAATAAATTATAATTTGGTTAATCTACAACCCTGTAACACACTTAGATCACGTTTTTATCAAATGGAGTGAAAAAGCAGGTTTTATATCGATAAATACCATGGGAATCCCCATGTCCCAATTGCTTGAAATAATTTTGAAAGTTAGTATTCTGATGTCACCGGTAGATGTCGCTCGAAGCACAACAATGCCTACGTCACGACACATTTCACAGACTTGGGGTGCGTTCGTTTCACCTCTCCTGGACATGTTGCAACTGTTCTGTCCTGGTTATATCCCCTCTCCAGATATCGTAAGACTTAGCAAAATTATTGGTTTTAAGGGTTTGTAACGTTTTGTATTGAGACACTTACTTGTCTGAACTTTATTGTTACTGAAAATGTTCACGAACTGTGAAGAAAAATCTCACAAATGAACAACAACAAATCGGATGTTGATTGCGCGAACCGTGCACGAGAAAACAAACCGAACCAAAATGATAACGGTCACGTGATATACCAACGTCTGTGACATTGAAATGGAAATATCCCCTCTAAAAATAGATTGGACCTCGCTTGCTTAACGGTTTTTTCTCGACAGAACGTCTTGTGAAAAAATGCAATAAAATGCATTTCGTGGTTTTACAAACATCAGGATTACCAAAAAGCACTTCAGGTGAATGGAAATGTGTATTCTAAATAATAAAATGTAAGTAACGTGCAATTTTATTTGTGAAAAATGGGGTTTAATAGCGAAAAACAACGCCGTAATGGTTAACAAATAGCCGTAACTAGGGTGTGTCCCTTTAAACATTCATTCATTCATTTTATATTTTAATTAAAGGGACATTCCTGAGTTTGCTGCATTGTGAGATGTTTTTGACTAACAAAATATTTCTACGATTAAACTTACATGATAAATATATTTTCTTGTTTAGAATATCAGTGTCTGTATATTCAATGTATTTCTGGTCGTCTTAAAGGGACATTCCTGAGTTTTCTGCAATTTTTAAGATGTTGTCGACTAACAGAGACTTCTTAACGAATGTGATTACATATCAAATATATTTGTCTGCATAAAATATTTGTGGCTGTAAATTAAACATGTTTCTGATCGTTCTAATATTTGTACTAGGTTAAATTTCATTTTATTTCCTAAAAATAATTTTTTCGTACGTACGAAATTATTTAAAGACAAAACCCAGTTTGGGCTTCTTACATATACTGAAACTCTAAACAAGAAAATATATTTAATATGTAAGTTTAATCGTAGAAATATTGTATTAGTCGGAAACATATTGCAATGCAGCAAACTCAGGAATGTCCCTTTAATATTTGTAACAAGCCCTAACTGGATTTTTTCTTCAAATAATTTCGTACGTACGAAAAAATTATATTTTAGGAAATAAAATGAAATTTAACCTGGTACAAATATTAGAACGATCAGAAACGTTTAATATACAGCCACTAATATTTTATGCAGAAAAATATATTTGATATGTAATTACAATCGTTAAAAAGTCTCTGTTAGTCTATCACATCTTAAAAATTGCAGCAAACTCAGGAATGTCCTTTTAATGAATGTCGCACAAAAATGAGCACATATAGGTTGGCCTGATTTACCTTTTTCTGCTTAGTGCCATGAGTGAATATCACATATACACGCCATGTTTTAGCGAACAGTCCGCCAAATGCCAATGAGAATCCAACAGTCAGTGACACAAGTTTTGCCTGAGAAAATAAATTAAAATTTACAACAATTTTGTTTGGTCTTAAAACCATCTTAATTTAACAATCGTTCTGACAGTACTGCTAAACCAATACATGCTCCCTATCGGCCCAACAAAATTGCATATCTCCTAAGTTCAAGGGTCATAACTCTGTGGAAATGTGGAAATCGCCATGAAAGTTGAAACTTGATCTGTAACAGTATATGATAAAGCTATACACAAAATGTCAGCTCAATAGGCATTGTGATAAAAACATCCGCCTGCGCGTGCTGTAACCTCACCGTGGTGCAGGGGTGTAACATTCTCTTTGAGAATTGCCAATACAACACAAATTGAAATTTTGAGTAAAAGTCAGTATCTATCTGTGATGTTTGTACTTTTGCACAGTTCTTTACACTGTGTTTTTATTTAAATCGTTTTATATTGATGTTGATCATCATTTGTTTGCATTACCATAGTTTGACACCCAATAGCCGATGTATTTTTCGTGCTGGGGTGTCGTTAAACATTCATTCATTCGTTTTTTTTTAAAACATCCGGAAAACTATATGTGGGATGGAAGGGCGGAGATGAAACCTATAGTCCCCTCAGGTTGGACTGGTAGGGGATTAATACATAGATAGGGGCGAGATGTAGCCCAGTAATAAAGCGTCCGCTTGATGCGCGGTCGGTTTGGGATCGATCCCCGTCAGTGGACCCATTGGGCTATTACTCGCTCCAGCCAGTGCACCACGACTGGTACATCAAATGCTGAGGTATGTGCTGTCCTGTCTGGTATGGTGCATATAAAATATCCTATGCTGCTATTCGAAAAAAGTAGCCCATAAAGTGGCGACAGCGGGTTTCCTCACTCAATATGTGTGGTCCTTAACCATATGTCCGACGCCATATAACCGTAAATAAAATGTGTTGAGTGCGTTGTTAAAAAACAAACATTTCCTTCCTTCCTTCCTAATAAATAGATAAACATACTACCACTTTTACCTCTGTGATTACTACTGCTACTACTACTACTTCTACATACCAACTACAACTATCAGAGGCGGATCTAGGGGGGCCTAAATTTTGCGACAGTTATAATTTTATTATATATTCATTTTCACCCCCCTCCAAACCTCCCCAAAGTTCTCTTGGAATTCCGCCTCATGTCATTGTCCCCCTCCCAATGGATTTTCTGGATCCGCCACTGACTACTACTACTACTGAAGAAGAAAACACTTTTTAATAAGTGTGTGCGTATGTGTGTTTGCGTGTTTACTTATATTCTTAAATATATTACCTCACATGCTAAAATCGTTGACGTGCCCTTGGTTTCCCAAAAGACTGCGCTGTAAAGTATTAGACATCCAACCATGGTCACGTTGTTGAGGTTAGGTGAGGACATCTTCACGATCCTGAACACAATTGTATTTTTAAATCGGCAACACTAATACTACATATAAAATAACAGAGGCGGACTTGGGGGGGGGGGGGGGGGGGGTCAGGTGCCCGAACCCCTTCTGAATTTTGAGACAGTTATAATTTTATTATATATATTTTTATTTTTTTTTACGATCTCCCTCCAAAGTTCCCTTGGCATGTCAATGCTCCCCCCCCCCCCCCCAAAAAAAAAGAAAGAAGAAGTGATTTTCTGGATCCGCCACTGAATAATATATATATAGAAGTGTAAAAAAATATATCAAAGATACCATCTTTTTGTATGGAACATCCTATTGATCCATATGAGTATTTTATTTATTAATATGAATTTGTGTGTTTTATTATATATACCTCTAAATAATAGCCTTATATTAGTATGTTTTAATGGTATACTTAGCATTTTCTCCGTTTGTACTGCGTGGAACTTAAATAAAATGTTTCTCTTTCTATTAAAACAAAATTATTATTTTCACTCACGTAAGCTGGGGGGGGGGGGGTTCGGACAACACACACCCTCTGAAGCAAAACTAAACATACAGGTTTATACATATGGAGTTTCTGGTGCAAAAACAAAATAGAAAAAGGTCCACTTGGTTGATATTCGACCCCCCCCCCCCCCCCCAGGTGCAGATCACGCTACGCCCCTGACATTACCACCAGCCCACCCACGCACTGTGTGCTCCCCCAGGTAATGTCACCGCGTTAAATCATGGTTATATGCTTCACGGAAATATATTTTGGTTATTTTCTTTTCTTTTAGAACACGTACCTGCTTTTTCTGTATCCAATGTTGAATGCCAAGAACACACAGGTGAGTACAATCCCCAAGCCAGACAAACAGCAGATAGTGATGTACAAGGAGGAGGATAGTTCTCGTGTGATCTTTATAGTGGTGACAGAATCCTTAGGAATGACACCACCTGTATTATTTCGAAACAAGATTATTATTAACGACAGCAATACAAAATAAAATATGAAACATAAATAGGTTTTGTTGTTTTTTATTATTATTTAGTTCTTATGGTTTGACGCGAGCAATTGCTCTTAACCGCGTGTACACGCGCAAAATTATTTCCACATGGGCGAAAAACTGCTCGCCTCATCACACGTGGATATCGCCAACATATTGCAGAAGAGCAGTAGCTCATCAATGATTTTCAAACCATAAGCACTTGGTAGTAGTATTATGGTATTAGCTCTGGATATCTTCTGCCTGTTTTCTACAAATACACACTAGCTGTGTTCTTACATATAAATAGAATACAGCTAGGAGACACTGGAACAAACTTCACAAAAAGGTGGTACCCAGTCAGTGTACACTGGCAGACTTCACAATGGATTTCAATAGTGTAATTTCCCTCACCTTTCCAAATAACTGGTGTGTCTGGCAACCACTCTATCTTATTCGAATAGTACAATCCCACCATTTGTTTTTGTCCACCTAAAATATAGCAAAACATTTCATAAACATGTAAAGTTTGTTTAGGTAATATTCCGAAACTGTTGATACGCCCACACCCACACAAAAACAACAGAACCCAATATAGCATCCAACCATGCCAATTTCAACACAATAAGAACTATGTACATATGTTTAAGCCCAATAGTCGATGTTGAAAGGTCAGGACATGGTCCACCCATCCATCCATTATAGTTTCAAGTAATGTAATACAGATTTCTCATAGCGTGGTCGAGTAAATCCAGGGATACTATTTATTCTACGACTCATCATACGTCTGCCGACCTAACTCTGATGAAAACTGTACTTTGAAATCTGTTCAGTGTCGACATGTATCTTACGAGTTGTTTTACAAAGTATTTTGACATGCGTAAGTGAATAAATGGTAAATATCCGACATGAATATAGTATTCCATTTAAAATATATATATGAAAAAAACAAACATCGTTTCTAACTAAAACCTATTTGAAATTTTTGCGGTTAACTTATGCATAGATCAGTCAATTTAATTGTATACGTCAGAGAATTCATTGGACTGTATTGCTATGGCGACCAGGCATTACTGTGGCGACCGGTTCTTACCGTGGAGCAGCCAATCACAAGTCTAAAAAGGTATCTTCAATGTACAACGGGTTAATGAACACATGGGTAAGTAAAAGCGTTTGGTACCTTGCAATCTGGAGATCATATACATTGCGTTGAGGTCGCCATTCTTGTCGAAGGAAATGCTTCCACGTACCCCAATGAAGGTTGTGTTCATGGCATTGCTGAACAACAATTTTGCCATGTCTGCGTTCTTATATGTGAAATCTTCAAGTCTTTCTAAACCTTAAAAAAATAATTTAAATGGAAGCAAGGTGATTGCTTTTATGATACGGTACTCTAAAATATGAAATTTGCAAAATGTAGAATTATTAAGGACGTTTTGACAAGGTCGTGATTGTGTAAACGATGTTACGTTTCGGACATAAAATCCACTGCAGAAAAAATACTGGGTCCTGATTAGTTATTGAATTCAAGCATTAGGGATGATGTTGAATTTAGCATAAACATTCTGGACTACCTTATATTCCTGGCTATAATGTGCAGTGGATACATTTTCAGGACTCCGTATACCGTTAGGAGTTTTATATATAGGAAGACTGCCATTATCCAGGACGACAATACTTTCCTACTTTATCTGGAGGAGTGTCTGGGATCGATCCCCGTTTGTGGGCCCATTGGGCTATTTCTCGTTCCAGCCAGTGCATCACGACCGGTATATCAAAGGTCGTGGTATGTGCTATCCTGTCTGTGGGATTTTGCATATAAAAGATCCCTTGTTGCTAATCGAAACGTGTAGCCCATGAAGCCATGGCGACAGTGGGTTTTCTCTCAATATCTGTGTGGTCCTTAACCATATGTCTGACGCCATATAACCGTAAACAAAATCTGTTGAGTGCGTCGTTAAAAAAACATACGTTTCTTTCCTTTTTTATCTGGACGACTGGCTCTCATGACGGGTTTAACGAATCAAAAACCTGCACAAGACTGAACTCAGTATTGTTTGGTGTCACTAAATGTAATAATAAAAGGTAAAATTCATATCACTGAACCTTTCGTCTCAAGATCACTTGCAGTCTTATTCAAAGCAAGAGCTGCTGCCCATATTCCATCATAGCCCTTCAGACCGAGTTTTACAGCAGGCAAATCCTCGTAGTTGGTGAAGTTCCTGAAAATCTCCTGGATCTCTAGTGGAGTGTATCCCGAGATGGTCACGTCTCCTTTGGGGTTTATTATTACGTCATCGATCGAGAAGTATCCATCAATAGCTTGTTCCATCTCTTCTGAAGTGCAGTTTACTGACGATGACTTGGACTTCCACCAGTTGTCTGAGTACCATCCGAGAAGAAACCAGACAATTTTAGGCCCATACAGTCCAACTTTGTATGCCTGTTAAAAAGTCATTAAATTGACAGAAAATAAGCACACATCCATTCAATTTTGTAAAACAGTTTGTTTTGTTTAACGACACCACTAGAGCACGTTGAATTTGTTAATTATCGGATATTGGATGTCAAACATTTGATAATTTTGTTTTGTACTCGTAGTCTCAAGGGATCTTGTATATGCATTCACAGACAGGACAGCACATACCACGGCCTTTGATATACTAGTTAAAGTCACTTGTTGGGACAGGAAAAAGCCTATCCTCCACAGACAGGACAGCACATACCACGGCCTTTGATATACTAGTTAAAGTCACTGGTTTGGACAGGAAAAAGCCTATCCCCCACAGACAGGACAGCACATACCATGGCCTTTGATATACTAGTTAAAGTCACTGATTAGGACTGGAAAAAGCCTATCAGAGAAAGGGTCCACTGAAGTGGTTCGATCCTACGACGCTAACACATCAGGCGAGTGCTCTACCGACTGAGCTAGATCCCACCCACTCCCTGGGACAATGTATATGTCAACTATACTACAGCAAGAATTGCAAGTTAAATACTGGAAATAATGATACCTCATGCGCGTCTGTAGGATGGGACAAATGTAGCGAGCAACGTCTTATGGAGGTCAGCTAATACTGCCCGCAAAACACTTTTTTTTTTTTTAAATAATAAAAATCGCTAGGATGGTGTAGTCGATTAGGAAAATAGGGTTCCCATGCAGCCCCATGATATATTTTTCTAACTTAATTTTTTGTAATCCTCAGAGTGTCTAGTAAATGAATTTTGATGTTCCCAAAACGAATTATTGTCCCATGTGGTCCGTTCGCGGCCATATTGGACGCCATATTAGATTTCTGATGAAAATCAATAATTCTATTAACTTTTGAAATAGACACCATACAGACAAATGATACCATTTCTCTGCATAAGTTTGGTATGAAACATTTATTGAGAGGGTTATTTTCATGATTTAAACAATATAGATGCATTAAAACTACAAAAATATGTAAATGTTAGCTTAATTTCCACCATAAATCGTGTTAAATACCGGTATCTGTCTATATACATACTAAATATCAGATATAGTAGAATTAATTTTGTGTTGAAAATTTTTTCATTTCTGTGAAAGACAGGCTGTAATTAAGGATATACCCATAAATGAAATACTAACAGATTTGTCCGAACTTGTTTCATTTTATACAGGAAAAGACATTTGTACTGCATGATCCAAATGCTTATTTACTAATGCAATAACATTTTTCTTTACTTTATGAATGCTTCATTGACTAATTAGCTAGAACTAGTGACAGTAACTAATAATCTACGAACAATCACAGCATAGTAATAGTGTGGTGGTGAATAAGCATGCCAAAGTCAAAGAAATGCAAGAGTGGTGATGTTTCAGTAGAATTGCGGAAGCGTCCTTCATTATACTGTATTTTACATGTTAATTGCATTTAGCATCTATATTTCATACCACTCTGTGAGGTCAACGGCTCTGCCTTTGAAAAGCTGGCTCAACTACATAAACTGTCAACTTACTTCCGTGCTTATGTCCAATTAAGGTTCAAGCACGCTGTCCTAGCACACACCTCAGCTATCTGGGCTGTCTGTCCAGGACAGTGAATTAGTTGTCAGTTGGTTAGTGAGACAGACAAGGGTGTAGTGGCCTTACACCTACCCACTGAGCCCTTAAGAACTCGCTCTGGGTTGGAGCCGGTACCAGGCAGCGAACCCTGTACCTACCAGCCTGTACTCTGATGGCTTAACCACTGCGCCACCGAGGCCGGTATTCGTGACAGATGATTCGCTGAACCGTATGATTCACCTTATCGCATGGAGGATGTCTGTAATTGTATCCCAGAGAGTCTTGCTGGTGCAGATTTAAAGGTAATTGGCTATCATCGAGTCTGCTAGTAAAACCTTTATTAAAAACCAGGATCGCTTAAGTGTGGTGTAACATCCAATAAAGCCTCAACTTCCCGCACCGCCCGTAAATCACTGTCATCTTCTACCACGCAGCTGTTCTCTCCAGAATGTATCTTCTGTGGAAAGCTTGAAGTCAAAGTGTGTGGAAAGACTGAACGATGTATCAAGTTTCCAGTGTTTAAGGAGCCTTCGTGGAAACAGATTGAACCTCGAGCCCTAGAACTTGGGTTGCACCGTCTACACCGTAATGTGCAAGGTGAGGACCTGTTTGCAAAAGAGGCCAATTTCCATCAGTCCTGTCGCAAGCCATTCAATCTGAAGTACGTCAATCACCTGCGTGATGCAATCAAAGTTATGAACCGTGCTGCTGTTAAGAGTAGCGTCGAAATGCTGCTGCACATTTTAACGCATTCACTGCTGTGCTTGATTTTATAAAGGACGTAGTAATTGGGCAGAACAAGATTGTGCAGCTTACATCACTGTGTCTTCTCTACACTCAAGAGTTGGAAAAAAATGGCTTCCCCAATCCACAGTACATAAGTGAGAAACTGAAGGTTCAACTTGAGAACCATGATATTCAAGAGAACCCAGGTGACAAAGGCTGTATCACTTATAACCTGGTCTACAGTGCCAGCATCTACGTCACAGATGCGGTGACCTATGCATATAAGCTAGGGTCCAAAGACACATATATGGATGTAGCCCTGATTCTCCAACGGGCATTCAAGAGTCTGAGTCACTTCCCTGGCCTCCTACAGCTGATGATCTAGAGGTCAAGACATCTGATGAACTCCTTCCATCTGAACTTGTAAAGTTCCTGATCTTCGTCATCTATGGTGATGCTGACTTGGAAAAGTGTGAGAAGATTAGACGCATTCTGCTAGCTATAGGCCAAGTATGGCTAAGAAGAATTTTGTCTTCTCAACCGATTCATATCACGCTGATTCCACCACGGTTCAAGAAAAATTGCGCCGTGGCTCCTCCTAACGGTATATCTTAGAGTGGCTGGCAACAAGGAAGCCGTCTTACTTGAAACTATTCCTGGCAAATGAGGAGAATAAGAAACAGCTTTGTCAGTTACTACTACGGGTATGGGCGAGCAAGGCAGCGGCATCTCGGCTCGAGAAGAGTGGGACAGCAGTGGTAGAGGGCAAGGCATATCAGCTGCAATCATCAGGCCCCGTGCTTATAAACCTTAAAGTCTAGACTTTAATAAACTCCAGACTTTAACGTCATGGCAATGCCATTCAAATAGCATTACGTTACAGTCTGGACTTTATTAAAGTCTAAAGTCTAGACTTTAAGTTTTATAAGCACGGGCCCTGGTGGCGATGTAAGTATATTAAAATTTATATAATGCACCTTAGAGATTTGAATCATATGCACATTTCAGAATGATTATAAATGTTAATGTATATTGTAATTATGTAACAGATCTAGTTTTTGGGATTATATTTCTAGCAGTTCAATGTAGGTTTAGTAAAAAGTGATAAACAAACGAAAATAAGTGGTGCCCTAATATATAATTACAAATCGTTCAATTATATGTTTCATGTGACAGTACATCAGATCCAAGAGTTGGAGTCAAACCAGGAGGAGACCGACACTCGAGATGTGGTCTACCTCAAGTATGCTGCCAAACTGAGTTACAAATCAGCTGTGGTAAGGACAGTGGATACCGATATTTTCTTCATCCTTCTTCACCATGTTCAGTTCATTGCACTTACAATCTACCTCGACGTCGGGACTGTAAAGCATCGCCGGTTTGTTAACATCAGTGAACTTGCAGAATCGAAGATAACTGATTACTGCACCATGATTCTTGGCCTATACGTGTTCACTGGGGAAGATGTAACAAGTGCCTTCAAGGGCAAGGCATACTTTGACACCCAATAGCCGATGTATTTTTCGTGCTGGGGTGTCGTTCAACATTCATTCATTCATTCAAGTGCAAGGGAAAGGTTGGTCCCTTGCAGAAGCTACAGAGCCACCCCAAGTACCGTGCAGCCTTCAGGTGACGTTCTTTCTTTATATGATAATTTTAGAATGTGTGCTGTATTCCATGGCAACCAAGTAATTGCTGAATATATGTGCTAGTGTAGCATGATTTTAGAATGTACTGTGGGTTTTTTTTTCAGAAAGCTTGGTGATGAGTGGACTGTAAAGCCAGATGTCATAGATGCTATTGATCCATTCACATGGCCATGCCCGAGAGAAGTCTGTCAATGTTGTACGTAGTATCATGTTGAGACAGATGGTGAGGGAAGATGAGCAACTGTCGACCAGATCTAAGGTGGACCTTTCCAGGCTCCCACCTTGCAGAGACAACCTTGTTCCACACATTGATCGAGTGAACCACCACCTTGCAAACTACAAGCGAGCTGAGAAGGCGATTGTCTGGTGTCCCAAGCCCTGTGATCTTGAACAAGGTTGGGAAAGAACGGAGGAGGGTATCCTGAAGCCAGTGTGGTCATGTGGCCCTATCTTTCCACCTTCTCTCATTGATTTATTAGAGAAAACTGTTCACGAGGTGGAGGAGAATGAGGAAGAGGGAGAGAATGAGATTGATTATGATGCCTTTCTTTATGACGATGACTAGATATTCAGCAGCGACACGAACTAAGTGACATTGCTTACTCCTGTAGCTTATTCTGTTGCACAAAATAATATCTAAGAATAGTTCCATTTATTGAACTCATTTTATGTTATTTTATTCTAATTGCTATCAGTTTCAGTTGATTCCAGATTTAATGTGAATCCTGTACTTTGGTATATATGTGAAAATATTTTTAGTGCAAATTAAAGTGGCTTTTTCATATTTGTTTTTCACTTTTAATACATCTTGTTTAAATCACAAAACAACCCTCTCAACCAATTCATGTCAAAATTATGCAGAAAAATTGTATCATTTGTCTCTGTATGATGTCTGCTTATGCCGATTAACCATTTTAGTCAATAATCTAATATGGCGTCCAAGATGGCCGCCAAAAGGACCCATGGGACAATATTTCCTGTTGGGAACATCAAAATTCGTTTGCTAGACACCCTGAGGATTACCAAAATGTAAGTTAGAAAAATATATCATGGGGGTGCATGGGAACCCCATCTTCCTACTAAACTAGTGGGTGGACCAGTTTTGTGTAAACAGTTGTTGAAAATCCAAGCTAGCGTAATAAAGATCATACTTCACAAAATACTTTGACTGCCATGTCAGCATAGAAGCTTCCAACAATAATCCGGGCACCACCTTCCTGCAAATACATATTTAAAAGCCATTTGAAATCGCTTTACTGAAAACATCACATGATATAGGACACGAGGTTAAGCATGGTTCCATGGCAGTTGATCTAACAAAATATTGCTTGAAAATATGCTTAACAGAATTAAGTAAGAACCAGTACATATTTGCAATAACCGATAACATATTTGCAATGGGGTATTGTGACGACCGCCAGAGGAAGAGAAGTATATATTTCAAGTCTGCTAACACACGCTACTGTGCCTTTAGCCTCAAGGATCAGGACGCCGGGTTAGCCAAGGATTTGATCCGGCATCATTCGTGACAATCCGTTGTGGTCCGTACTAAACTGTACCGTCCATAACGCCCCCCGTTGTGAATTGACCCCTATCCTTAATAATCCTTGGCTTATCCGTCGAAAACCGTAGTTAATCCGTGGTGCATCCGTAGGTGACCGCGGATAGACCCCTGTCAGGAGTCATCCGTGAGGTTTTCATGCGGCCAGATGATCCTTGACAGCGTGACCGGGACTTTTAGAAGGACAACTGCCACACACTCCTGCAAATAATTAGCTTATTTTACACACTAGTTGTCGCCCTCTATTTGACGACCTGAATTAAACTTTAGTATGTACGTGCCTATATCCTTTCAAGGTTCAGGCACGTTCACCCTAAGCCAAATCTCTGACAAGGTCAGTGGTTGGGTTTGGGACAGTAGGGTATTTAATTTAAAGTTACAATATTGTTAATTGACCTTCAAAAGGGGAGGGGAAAATTTAGAGCACTTATCGAAAGATAAATACTATGGCAAATCTATAATAATTTATTGGGGCGCAAAATTTTGTTCAGGCACTATCACGGGGATCCTATAATACCCGTAACTGAATGAAATACGATTATCCAAATATCTCTCCTAACTGTATATCTATTTGATCTTTCTATATCGGGCAGTGTATACCCGAGTGGCTCGGCTCTAGGTATAAACAGAGATACGATCTTATATAAAGTATATATAATATAGCATGTTAGTTCACTAGAAAACACAAGAAAACACAATACACTTTGGAATCTGTATTAATCTTAAGCTGACAAATATATTTGCCGCAGTTAATTAGTTAACAACAACAATAATAATAACCTAGAACTAATCACTTAATTAGTTAATCCCTAGGTGTCTAGTTTACACAATATTCTAATCACTTCACCGTGATATAAAACACACACGTGTGATAATTGAGAAACGCTGCCAGGGGAACTTAGTTAATAAAGGAATTACAACTCTATTCCTAACTGGTTAATTTTTAATTAACCCTAAACTACTCATTCAGTAACCTTGTGATACAGAATTAATACTGGTACCTATCACAATAAAGACAATAACCTACAGTTTACCTAGGTCCTCTAGGATGACTGGCTAAGCTTTATAATATTGGAACAGTGAAGCCTACAGTTTACTTCGTCAGATTACCGGAAACACTGTCTAAATAATATTGGTATAATACAGTATTAAAATTACATCAATCACATCAAGGTTATACAAATAAATAAGAAATAATATATTGACCAGTTCGGACTTTATCTTTCTTAGAAGCCTAGACTGGTTCGCCAGCAATACCCCGATCGTACCGAACTAGCAGAGGTATTACGTAACTACTGGCGCCTGGTCTGGGTGTGTATTAGCCACAGCTCGACCACCGTCGCGCAAATGTCGCGCAAATGTATTACGTAACAAGTTGCCCACCTAGTCGAAGTGCATTTTGGGACTGCACACGGCCCTCTAAAACAATAAATATCGCCACAAGCGAAAAGAAATTAAGATCATGTTCCGTCACACACCCCCACGTCAAAAAGGATATTTCCTCTACTCTAGGAATAGGGAAATATACTACATTTAAACAAAACAAATGTGCGTTAACTGACGCATCCGGGCATTTATAACACATAGTAATAAGGTGACTACCAGTAATCACACTGAGTCCCTGGTATACAATAAAATATATAAAAACAAAACAGAATCTAGAATGTCAACACATTATCATAACGTTCAACTTCGGGACAGGGCATCAGCGATTACACTGGAAGTACCCTTGATATGTTCAATGCTAATTGGGAATTCCTGCAGAAGAAGACTCCATCTCAAAACTCTCTGGTTGGTGGCTTTCATTCTGTGAATGAAAGTAAGCGGATTATGATCAGTCAAGACCACCACTTGATGCAATGCCGACTTCACGTAGATCTGAAAATGCTTCAGAGCTTGTACCATGGCCAAAGCTTCCTTCTCTATAGTGGAATAGTTCACCTGGTGTTTGTTAAACTTTTTGGAGAAGAAACTTACAGGATGGTCCAGTCCATTTTCGTCTTCTTGGAACAGCACAGCTCCAGCTCCCACGTCACTGGCATCCACAGCCAGCTTGAAAGGCATTCGGTAGTCTGGTGCTGCCATCACGGGAGGAGAGCAATTGCTTGAGATGGTTGAATGACTTCTCGCATTCATCTGACCACTGGAACTTCGTTTCCTTCTTTTTCAGTGTCACACGTTTTCCAGGTTTTCTCCGATAGGCATGCTGTTGAATCGGTGTAGCGTTGGGTTCCAAGCGCACATCCTGGCTTAAGGTATTGGTAACCGTTGGAAGGTCCAGACAAATGGAAACATTGTCTTGTATCAACGTAGTCAACTTTGTTCGCTGGGGGCTCAAGTCTGCTAGAATCTGGCCGTTGGCCAACTTGATCTCGGCAGTCTTGACGTCATCACAGGAAATTGAGTGACTCAATCTGGACCGGTAACACTGGAACTATCGGCAGTCTGTCAAAATAACCTTTTAGCAAATTGATGTGACAATACCTACTTTTGCTCACCCTATCAGGAGTGCTTATCACATACCCTGTCTCATTAACCCGTTTGTGCACAACATAGGGCCCCAAATACCTGTTCTGCAATGAACCCCGTTTAATGGGAAGGTACAGCAGCACCTTATCCCCTGGTTTAAATTCCCGACTCCTAGTCTTCCTATCAAACACTGATTTTATTTTGCTCTGAGCATGGCTCAGTTGCTTCCTAGCCTTCCTATCTCTAACTCTCTTATTCATTAATACTCCTTTGTTCATATCATAACCTGACCTCTGATCCTCCATCTCACCTTCAGTTAACAAAGTAGTGCGAACTGCCAACACATTTGGATCAGCCCCCTGCTCTAGAATTAACTCTTGTCTATTACAAGGTAAGGCCCCTCTATCAAACACAACTGGTTCATTTACCCTCTGCGGAAGTTCAACAGGTTCCACCACATTTAGTTCGTCAGTTGACTTATCTACCATTTTACTGATAACCTCATCCACTCGAATTTCATGGCTCACACACGTATCAGACAAATAACAAATATCCTCTTGGTCTCGTGTTACCCTTCTGGCCATAGCCCTAGTCTTTACACATGCAGGATATCTAATCTCATCAACCTCACTTTCTTCTATTGGTAAAGGGCTGTCTTTAATTAAAAATTGGTCTCATTTCGGCTGACAACATTGACTAGTCAAATCATTACCCAACAAAACTCCTATGTTTTCAACAGGCAAGTCCTTCACAACACCCATAACGACTGGTCCCGTCACAAACTTCGAACACAAGAAAACGTTATGTAACCGGACAACCATTTTTTCTCCAGTAACCGAGGTTAAGGCCAAACTACGTCCTGTATCTGAATCCTCCATACCAGCTAAACGCACCGACGTGATAAGTAACTGACTACACCTGGTATCTCGATAGATTGATATTGCATTAGGACTCAATTCTTGTTTCACATCACAAACCATACCAGTGGACACATACGGGTTTACTTTCTCTGCCATGGGACTAACCATTAACTCTCTCGCTAACGGAGCTGACCTCACTAAACCGACCACTTGCGCATTATCGCGTTTCCTTTTAAAACAGTCCCCGACAAGATGGTTATCCTTTTTACAGTAACTGCAATGTGGACGAAAAGTTCGTGCATTGGCTGATAATGCAGGCTTATCCTTACTTTGCCCACCAGGTGCATTCCTTGCCTGACTAGCTGACCAACTAGATGACTCTCCTCGATAGTTACTTTCCCGGGAAAAACCTGGCTGAAATTTCTTCTTATCACCCTGTTGTATAGAGCTACCCTGTACTGCCTGAGCTTTGTGTATTAACACGTAGTCATCTGCCACTATGCCTGCCTCCTCTATTTTTTTTTTTTTTTTTGATATCACGATCCTCTAAATGAATACGTAAGCTAACTGGTAATCCATTTTTAATGTCCTGTAAGATCAACAACTCCCGTAACTCGGTATATGACTCTACCTGATGAGAAACAACCCATTTATCAAACATCCCTGCCTTCTTAGCCACAAACTCACTATAAGACTGACCCTGCGTTTTTCTCAACTCGCTATACCGTAAACGATAATCCTCAGGTCGTAATTCATAAGCCCTCAACACTGCCGCCTTAACCATGTCGTACTGACTTGCTCGCTCATCACTCATTGAATTATAAGCTACGCTACCCTTCCCCTTAAACTTAGACACGGCTAACAATGTCCACTTAGACTACGGCCAATTTAGCTGCTTGGCGGCCCGTTCAAAAAGTTGGAAAAACATATCTACCTCCTGGTCGTCAAATACAGGCAACGATCTATAAGCCTCCGACATGTTAAACCCATTTCCGGCCTCCCGTCTAACTTCTTCAGTATTCAACTTTAACTCATATTCCACTTTTAATTTTGCTAACTGGAATTCTCTATCGCTATCTCTCTCTCTCTTCTCTCTCTCTCTCTCTCTCTCTCTCTCTCTCTCTCTCTCTCTCTCTCTCTCTCTCTCTCTCTCTCTCTCTCTCTCTCTCTCTCTTTCTCTGACCGGCCTCGGTGGCGTCGTGGCAGTCCATCGGTCTACAGGCTGGTAGGTACTGGGTTCGGATCCCAGTCGAGGCATGGGATTTTTAATCCAGATACCGACTCCAAACCCTGAGTGAGTGCTCCGCAAGGCTCAATGGGTAGGTGTAAACCACTTGCACCGACCAGTGATCCATAACTGGTTCAACAAAGGCCATGGTTTGTGCTATCCTGCCTGTGGGAAGCGCAAATAAAAGATCCCTTGCTGCCTGTCGTAAAAGAGTAACCTATGTGGCGACAGCGATTTTCCTTTCCAAATCTGTGTGGTCCTTAACCATATGTCTGACACCATATAACCGTAAATAAAATGTGTTGAGTGCGTCGTTAAATAAAACATTTCTTTCTTTCTTTCTCTCTCTCTATCTCTATCTTCTCTTTGTCTATCTCTATCTTCTCGCTCTCTCTCTCTCTCTCTCTCTCTCTCTCTCTCTCTCTCTCTCTCTCTCTTCTCTTCTCTTTCTCTATTCCTCTCTCTATCCCTCTCTTCTCTTTCTCTCTCTCTCTCTAATGCACGTTCTTCTCTTTCGTACTCAAGCTTTTGAAAAGATAATTGTTGTTCCACACTTAACTCATTTATCTCTATCTCTGGAACAATCTCATTGTCTTCCATAACAGGCCTATCACCAAAAACTTTGTGTATATTAATTGTCTTTATATCACCTAAGGTTTTAGCTGATGTTAAATCAATTTCCCGCTCACTTGCGATTTCGGCCTTACGTGCTCGCTTAATCTCCACTACACTGAGCGTATGCCTATCCAGCAAATTCTTATCCATGTTTAGATATGACGCACTTATTTTTAATTAATTTTCTAGTCAACAACATTGCTACTTCTAGTTAATTTGTAAAAATAATTTATAAAGCCCCCATTTACAAACAATACTTTTTTAAATATGCATGTCCCGTTTCAGATCCGGGACGAGCGCCCCAATTTTCTATAAAGTATATATAATATAGCACGTTAGTTCACTAGAAAACACAACAAAACACAATACACTTTAGAATCTGTATTAACCTTAAGCTGACAAATATATTAGCCGCAGTTAATTAGTTAACAACAACAATAATAATAACAACCCAGAACTAATAACTTAATTAGTTAATCCCTAGGTGTCTAGTTTACACAATATTCTAATCACTTCACCGTGATACAAAACACACACGTGTGATAATTGAAAAACGCTGCCAGGGGAACTTAATTAATAAAGGTATTACAACTATTCCTAACTGGTTAATTTTTAATTAACCCTAAACTATTCATTCAGTAACCTTGTAATACAGAATTAATACTGGTACCTATCACAATAAAGACAATAACCTACAGTTTACCTAGGTCCTCTAGGATGACTGGTTAAAGCTTTATAATATTAGAACAGTGAAGCGTACAGTTTACTTCGTCAGATTACCGGAAACACTGTCTAAATAATATTGGTATAATACAGTATTAAAATTATTTAAAGTCACAACAATCACATCAAGGTTATACAACAGAGCAGAAATAATATATTTACAAGTCCGGACGGACAACGTTCCCCCTGGAAGCCTTCCTATGTTTCTCCTCGATATCTCTAAATCCTATCTATTTATTAAAAAAACCGAATATCGCCTGGGGGCACATCGCGGTCCTCCCCCTATCAAGTGAATTTTCCACAGCGACCAAGACGGCATATCTTTCTTAGAAGCCTAGACTGGTCGTCGCCTAGTTCGCCAGCAATAGCCCGATCGTACCGAACTAGCGGAGGTATTACGTAATTACTGGCCACATGGCCTCCGCCCCTGGTCTGGGTGTGTATTAGGCACAGCTCGACCACCGTCGCGCAGAGGTATTACGTAACAAGGTGCCCACCTAGTCTAAGTGCATTTTGGGACTGCACACGGCCCTCTAAAACAATTAATATCGCCACAGGCGAAAAGAAATTAAGAGCATGTGCCGTCACTGGCACTTTTTAAATCCAATTAAAATATATAGGGAATAACTGGCTACTGTCTATCCCGCGGAGATCTGCAGAGCTGTGAAATAGTTTCATTAGATACGGTGTGGCCAACATGGATGTTAAAAGTTTGAATATTCAAAGTTACTCCTGCAAAGAGAGATTAAATGGTGTTGTTTTCAAAACATGGTCTGTGCCGGGAATCTCCATCAGAGGAGTGTCGTGTGAGGTCATGACCTGACGTGACTACGTGTGTGAATTTCAGAAGCGACAGGTTGTCGGGAACATCTGTTTTCTTCTGTTAGGGAACTGTAATTGTTGATACTCACCTTTTGTGACACCCAATAGCCGATGTATAGTCGTTAAACATACATTCATTCATTCATTGTTGATCGTTGACTTTGTATGATGCCAGTTGGTGGTACGTTGTTTTACGCAGTTTCTGTACAATCACGCTGTGATTTGTAAATCTTTTCTTCTTTTTTTTCTTTCTTTTTTTTTTTTCCTTTTTTTTTTTTTCTTTTTTTTTTTTGGGGGGGAGGGGTTAAAGTCGGCATTATTTTTGCTAATTTTTTGACACCTTCTTTTGTTTTCAAGAACCATCTATCCAATCTTTCTTCAGAGAGTGGAACAGTGCGGGTGGATAAAATCGATCACTTTTGTTACCAAAATGGCGCGGCCGTTTGGAAGCATATGTTTTGTAGACAAACACGGAATTTCTGGGATTTTGTTCATCGTTTGTGAAAAACATCTTTGGATTTATTTTCCTAATATCTTTTGTATTTTTACCACTTATGGTTTTCCTTTGCTGTTCATTCAGTTCTAAATATTCCGTACCATTTCAATGTGACGTCATCCCATTCATGTGTATAGTGTTCAGTCACAAACGCACGCACACACACATGCCGGATACTAAAATGCATAGAACTACTGAGCCAGAGTGAATTTAAAAGCGCTTCGTAGTGCTATGTAGATTCTGTTTGTACAGTGATTATATGTGTTCATCGGTAAGTGTTTCTGCTTTATTTGGTTTGTTTCCTTTTCTGTCTGTCCACCGAACTCATGATGCATCGAAGGGATGATGGCTCAAACTCGAGGCCATCGCGTTTGCGTACTGATAAAATAAAATTTGCCAGCAGTGGGTCACGGTCACACGGACAGAATTCTCGTTTTTCACCCTTTGCGTTCTGGACATTGCTGATTAATTTCATAGTCTTGGTTATCTACCTTTACACCGGCCTCGGTGGCGTCGTGGTAGGTCATCGGTCTACAGGCTGGTAGGTACTGGGTTCGGATCCCAGTCGAGGCATGGGATTTTTAATCCAGATACCGACTCCAAACCCTGAGTGAGTGCTCCGCAAAGCTCAATGGGTAGGCGTAAACCACTTGCACCGACCAGTGATCCATAACTGGTTCAACAAAGGCCATGGTTTGTGCTATCCTGCCTGTGGGAAGCGCAAATAAAACAGCCCATGTAGTGGCGACAGCGGGTTTCCTCTCAAAATCTGTGTGGTCCTTAACCATGTCTGACGCCATATAACCGTAAATAAAATGTGTTGAGTGCGTCGTTAAATAAAACATTTCTTTCTTTCTTTTTATGTACCTTTACCTTTAGTTTGAGGATCTGAATTGCGGGATCAATGGCAATAATTTCTGTGGCAACCAGATTGATGTTAGATTTCTTCATTAGCGAAATTAGTTCGTCAGTCGCCTGCAAGAAAAAAATAATATATAGCTTCTCTCTCCTGCTATTAACTTTGAGAGAACTGTCACAATTCCAAGACAAATTTTGATAGAATAAAATTAATTATTTGATTTATCCGTCAGTAATTATAGACGATTCTCTCTATCTGTCAAAAATGACATAAATATAATTTATTTTTTATATAACGAGGGTATGGCACGAACGTTCAGTGAACTGGGCAGGATGAGAGCTAGTCAAATTGTTAATGTGTTTTTAAAATCAATTAAGCAGCACTGTAATACGTTCAGAAGGGTTAGCGTTCGCGATACATATATATTATTGGCTGGATTGCGAACTTCCTCCTTCAACACGCAACAGGAAAGCGAAGATTCACCTATAGTCGTCCTTCCTTCCCTTAGGGAACGCCTTTTTCATATTTTGGAATTCACTGCAAGCTATTTAATTCTGAGCGGACTGTTTACTTAATTGTATACACAATAGCAGATTTCTTGTTATTTCCAAAACACTTTTAGTTTTCTTGTTACGTCAAACCAAACTGAAATTATTTACAAAAATGAATCCTACATTATTGTAGGATAATCGGACGGACAATAAGTGAATTTTGTATTTGTGTGAATGTTCGTGTTTGAGAACCACATCCTTCACAACTACTAGTCTAAGGTAAGCTACCTTGACCCATCAAGAAACAAAAGCATGAATTTCGGTTATTCTGACATCCCCCAAAACACCCGCACTCCATTCCCATCCCCCACCCGGAAAATATGTGATATGAACTCCAATGAGAGCGGAAGGTGGGATCATTAATTACTTGAGGTGGCCTCTTCTTGCTATAGGTGTCCTTAAAATACATTAAATATTATTTATTTTAACAATTAAATATCAGCTATTTAGATGATCTTATCCAAAACGCATTTCCCTACACTGTTAACCATTTAAGAAAGGATGGACAAGGAAATATTTGTTTAAACTAAGGCTATTTAGTATGTTTGGGAAGAAAACTCGAGGTTACTTGGATACTTGCTATAGATAAGAGGTAACCCGCTGTCGCCATATTGGCTACTCCGAATTCCCATAGCAGGTCAGCATAGGGTCAGTTAAAGAATTTCCAAGTAAAAAAAAAGTTTCTTTGTTTTGTTTAAAGACACTAGAGCACATTAATTTATTAATCATCGACTGTTGGATGTCAAACATTTAGTAATTTTAACATAAAGTCTTAGAGAAGAAACCCGTTACAATTTTCCATAAGTAGCAAGGGATCTTTTATATGCGCCATCCCACAGACAGGATAGCACATACATTGGCCTTTGATATTCCAGTTGTGGTGCACTGGCTGGAACGAGAATTAAATCAATGGACCCACCGATGGGGATCGATCCCAAACCGAGCGTTTTACTACTGGACTAGGTCCCGCCCATCTAAGAAAGGAAGGGCAAGGAAATATCTCTTTAAACTAAGGCTATTTAGTATGTTTGCCAGAAAAAAAGAGTTTATTTGGATACTTGTTATAATGAGGTGACCCGCTGTCGCAGGACAGCTTACACCACGGCATGTAGGGTCGTTTGACCTTCGTGGTCCCGTTAAAGGTTTTCTTAACTAGTGCTCAACGATAGTTACGACCTATAGAAAACGCTCCACCATTGATCTGAATGAATGTTTAAAAACACTAAGCACAAAAAAATGCATCGGCTACTAGGAGTCAAACTAAGTTAAATGCATAAATAATGCAGTGATCATCAATATAAAAATTAACAAGTTGAATTAAAAGAGCTGTGTGTATATATATATATATATATATATATATATATATATATATATATATATATATATATATATATATATATATATACAGGTAGGTAAAATTAAAATCTATAATAAAATTCAGTGTCTTATTTAATATATACATGTATAACACTGGCCATACCCAATACGCTTATGGTGGTTGGTCTCCTTGAAGTTTTAATGTTTACTTGATTACTTAAACATTAAAGATTTTTATGTTAGAATGCATATACATTTTGTATATGGAGAAAGTTCTATTTCAGATCCAGGATAGTGTACAAAAGAACATTTGAAAATTGGAACTTTAACAATGCCAATGGGGGGACTAGATTCAGCCCCGACTGGCTTACACAAGAAGATGGAAAAGGATACAAGATATTTGAGAGGTGTGAAGCCATTCGATAGTCGACATACTAAGTGCACTACTTCTTATGCAGCAAAGTGTTTAATTGCGATAATCAAGGCCTCCCACAACTATGTCAGCATGCATCGAGAAGTGGATATCAGGCAGTTGCAGAAAACATTCTGCATGGGTCACAAACAGTCTTGCATTTAACACCATCAACATCTCTTCCAAAGTTAAGTCATCCAGTAACAGCTACAACAACACAGCCAATGAAACGGTCAACTTTAGAGTGTACCTCGAACAAAGATTCAGTGACCAAGGCAGAACTTATTTTGAGCATGAAGGTAGTATCCTCCTATTACAGCTATGCTTCAAGTCATGACTATACGGAGACGCTGCACACCATGTTTCCTAGAAGAATCCCAGTCAATTTCACGATGAGTCCTTCGGAGGTGTCCTATCTCATTTCCGAAGCTACTGGTTCACACTTTCATGATTTAATGGTGCAAGACGTGATGGAGTCAAACTCGCCATACACAATTCATTATGACGAAACCACGAACAGTTAAACACAGAAACAGCTAGATATTTCCTTTTGATACTGGTCTCCTCGACACGAATCAGTCGTTCATTATCTCCAAACCTTCCTCATGGGGCATGCCATCAGCAAACAACTCGGCCAAAACAATCTTAAAGGCAATACAGGACAACAATCTCTCGCTAAACATGGTGATCCCTGAATAAAGACCTTAAACCCCAGCTGAAGTCTTCTGTGGTATATAGAGCCTTCGGTAACAATGAAAGTACCATTCTCTAACAGTGTTCTTCAGAACACCAGGATATTACAACTCTTGCGACGAAAGAATCATGGACCCTAGATGCTGTCAAATCACTCAGCAGGACGTTTCCACTCAAAATCAGAAGAGATCGGTTGGGTGACGAACAGAGACTGTACCAGAGTGGGGACATCAACGAAGACTGGTGTGTGGATACATCTGAAAATGGCACAAAGGAAGCACGTAGGGTTGATCTCTGTTGGAACCTGATAGACCACATCCAAGATAGTCTTGGAGAGAAGACGTATCCAACGCTGATATCAGTTTTCAAGTCGCTTCTTGTCCTAGCACATGGAAATGCTGATGTTGATAGGGGATTTTTTGACAGTGGAAAAAGTGTTACATCAGAAAGAACAGCACTGAGTGAAAAATCCATCAATGGTTTGCGTTCCACAACTGACGGAATCAAGTCATTCGAAAACAAACCCTATGCTGTTCCAGTCAGCAAGCCTTTTTTACAGAAAGGGCTAAGTGGACACATGAACTACATGCAAAGGCTAGAGGAAGAAAAGATTTTAAAAAGTCAAACGAAAACCTGATACAGGAGCAACAACAAAAAAGACAACACGAAGACAAAAAGGCAAAAATTAAGAAACTGAAGGAGGACTGAAGCCAACAAGAGAAGCGACTAGCAAAAAACTAGAGTCTGAACTGAAACTCGCAAATGGTCTGTTTAAAGAAGCAAATGACAAGCTTAAAAAGGCACTACATGAGAAAAACCTGAAAAGTGCACCAGTAACTGCTGCTCAGGCCATATTCAAAACTAGACAGTGCAACCAAAGGATTTGAAACTATCTGAGAAAAACAACGTGCTATAGAAAACGTAAGGAGGGACAGATTCGTCACAACTGCAAAGAAAAATAAGTAATTGTGCCTGGAGTGCTAATACGCTTTAGCGTATTCTTGTATAAAGCTTAAATGGACATTTCTGAGTTTGTTGCATTGTAAGATGTTCCCGAATAATAAAATATGTCTACGATTAAACTTACATATTACATATATTTTCATGTTTAGAATATCGGTGTCTGTATATTCAATGAGTTTCTGGTTGTCTTAATATTTGTAAGAAGCCCAAAAAGAAACACGTTTAATATACAGCCACTAATATTTGTTGCAGAAAAAATATATCTGATATGTAATTACAATCGTTAAAAAGTCTCTGTTAGTCGATAACATCTTAAAAATTGCAGCAAAATAAGGACTGTCCCTTTAATGTTTAAATCATAATAATTTTATATATTTTAAGACATAATTATCTTTTATGTTGCAATCTTTTGCACCAAGATCTGGTGGTTGGTTCTGTTTCATGCATAATAATGCTTATTATGTATCAATAATCGTATCAAGATCTGGTGGCTGGTTCTGTTTCATGCTTAATAATGCTTATTGTATATTATATTTTTTTCATTGTAAGACAAATAGTGTAGTTATCTTTTTATTTTCCAATCTTTTATATCAAGATCTGCTTATTGTATAAATGATAAGTCTAGTTAATATGTTGGTTTGGGCACTATGAGATTTACTACATATCAGTGGCGTAGGAAGGTGCCAAAAAGTGTGTGGGGGGGGGGGGGGGGGGCACACTTTTATATTTACACATTTTTAAACTATTATAAATCAAATATAAGGCAAAATATCTGACATTCCACTAATCTGAATATATTCTGCTCATCTCCAGCAGAGTTACAAAAGCGGACCATAAATTAAAGGCACAGACCCTAGTTTTAACCCGTAAAAAATGGACACTAACTTTAGTTAATTTACAAACCTGTAACTCATTTGGATAAAGTTACAATAGAGTGAAAGAAGTGTATGTGACGTTAAAACGGGAAATATCCTTAAAAATAGATTAGAACTCTAATCAATAAACCGGTATTTCTCAGACGCACGTGCGTTTAAAAAAAAAAAAAAAAAAATTGGTATTAGAAACATCAGGATGACCAGAAACATTTCGGTTGTACAGAAATGAATAATCTAAAGAATAAAATATAAGAAATGTTTGATTTCAGTGATCATAAACGGCTCTCAAAGTGAAACATATGCTGTAGTGTTTTAAAGCTAGGGCCTGTCCCTTTAAAGAAAACGTGAATGGACTTTTTACCACGGCGAATATGTCGAAGGTCTGGTGAATGGTGGCGATGTTTGACCATTCAAAGGCTTTGAAGACCTCTACTTTTGCAGGATTGAGGTGCGTCTCCGGGGCGTTTGTTCTCAGGTACATCTTAAACCGAGACTTGTCGGACAAGGCTGGCGATGAGGTGGCAGGTGAAAGCTAGGACACGCACACAGCAAAAAGAAAACATAATTTGATTACCAATGTTTATTACATACCCATTTAATCTTACTGTAGTAATAAAGATAATTCTGCTGACCCTTGTAATAAAAAAATATTTTATTGAATGTGATACAAAATATCGCATGCGTAGTACGTGTTCACCGGAATTGCGCCATGTCCCTAGCCAGAAATGGTGTCGTGTTCCTTTCTAGGGCGCTCAGCGTTCCGCCAACTCCATAAAATTCAGCCACCTTTCGAGATGAAGTACGTTGTGTTATTTAATTAAGCTTTTGTTGAACATAATATAGAAAGATTGTATGTAATAAATATAGAACCACATAGCAGCTATTTTGCCATGTTAATTATGGCACGGTTTATAGTGCGCAAGTTGTATACCACTCGTGGCATGATATTATTGCGCACTTTTAAACTCTTGCAATAACCCATGTGTATGTTTGTGCTGGGGTGTCGTTAAACATTCCTTCATTCATTCACTCTTGCAATAAATAGCATGGCAAAGCAACTGGGGCCCATTTCACTAAACAGTAAGTTTACGTCTGCTACTAGCAGTTATACCTGTCGTGCGTTTACACGTGTTTGGCGCCTATTTCACGCACCAATACGGAAGATGGCTCATTTCAAGGACAAAAGAAAATGAAATATGTGTGCTTCAAGCTATATTACTGTTCTGTTAGTAGTAATAGGAATCGTGGTTTATTCGTAGATTTACGTTTTCGTGCAAAACTAGGCTTACGATGTATTGTGAAATTGGGGCCCAGGTATATGGTTCTAAGTCCACTTATATGCTCGAAATGTTCTTTACAACACGCACATTCCATCGCAGAAACACAAAACGAAACTAATCCATGTTGTAACGTCGCTTTGTATGAGACGGCCCCTCCACTTTGGGTAAGGCGGATTCACCGAGTGATAATAATTTGTTTCCGGATTTTTTAGAGGGTAGGCAACTACACCCCCCCCCCCCCCCCCCAAAAAAAAACCACCCACCCACCTGCCAAATATCCACCCACCTCCGCTAGCTACGGCCCTGTGGTGGGCAGCGATTGCCTGAAAATTACATAGCTTGGTCTCTGACTGTAGGGCTGAATATATGTCCAAATGTCCCTGTAGCCCTCTACAGTCGGAGTACTCGGGCTATATAAACTCCTGCAATAGATTGTGCTGGGGTGTCGATAAACATTCATTCATTCATTCAAACTCTTGCAATAAATAACATGGCAAGACAACTGGGCCTGAATGCATAAAGTTTGTTTAATGGGAGTTTAGCTTAAACCAGGGATAACCTTACACTTACACCATTGTTGTATGCATACAGTCGGTTTAATGTAAACTGTTGGTTAATGTTAAACTGGTGTGAAATGTCCGTTTGCATAAAAATTAGTTGATTAAATTAAACCTACTCGGGGGTTGGTTTAATTGTGCTTTAACATGAAACTGGTGACATAACAGATATAGGTTGTTTTTCTGAATGTTCAATACCATCACATTTCATTAAACAAAACATTAATTTTGTCAGCTTGTATACATTTTATTAATACATTGTTCTAATTTCAGTCTAAGCGTGTAGTGAAGACGCACAAATCGTCGCTTCCAAACACTAAATATTCTTTCAATATGAGATCGTGTATGTCTTTGGGCCCCATTATATTTTCGCTCAGCTTGTGTGAGAGGGTTGCGAAGAGGTGTCATTAGATACACATTTATGACAGACAAGGATAGCCCGAATCACCCAACAAATATCCTGAAATGTGACCATCTTCAAAGTCTTTTTTGATTCTAGACTCATCAAAAATCCTTCCGTCGTGTGCACTCCCAGGCCATCGTGTCACAATGTTTGTAATCAAGAGTTGTGCGTTGTATACAATTTGGGAGTTAATTGAATGGTATCCTTTTCGATCCAGAAAACGTGCAGCATCATCCCCTCCTGGATTAGCAATTCTAACATGCGTACAGTCTATAAGGCCAACAACATTGCAGCAATATTGTCTGTTTATGTATACTTAGTTTAAATCAAAACACTATTTTGTAAATAGTCGGTATATAAAAATATTTATCTCCCACCTCAGATATGTGATCAAGAAAAGGTTGAATCCATGCAGTGCAACGAACCTATTATTGCATGTGTGGAGAAAAGTTGATCGCACAATAATACTTGCACGATGTGGAATGGACCATCCCAACTTCCTACATCCAAATTGGTATAGTGTTGGAATCTTATCAATATACACGTTTAGTTTGAGTTTATTTTATCATAAAAATAAATGCAAAAAATAGAATGATAACATCAGTCAAATTATATATAGAGCAGGATGCACTCACCTTTTGCGAACACCTATCATCATTATTTTAATAGTTATTTATGACTGCAGGTAGTCATGTTTTTATATATATCTTTTAGACTTTGTTGTTTTCAGACATATGGTTTGGAATACATTTGTATATATTACAATAGTATTTTGGTTTTAATTATGATACTGTTTGTCATACTTTTAAAGCAATGTATAAAAGATGATTTCTTTGTTAAATAACATTACACTAAACTGAGGATTAAGGCTATACCACAGTTTATCTTATTTCTAGTTTTGTTATTTTTAGTTTAGTTAAACTACTTATTAAGCATACCATTTTTGTTAACCCACAAAATGTAGATTAACTAAACTGAGTTTAGGATAAACCAGAGTTTACTTAAACAACCTTTATGCATTCAGGCCCTGGTGTGTGGTTCTAAGTATCACATTACAGACCTAGGTACATGTATATCAGCTCGTGAAGAACGAATCGGGCGAGTAGAGGCGCCATTACGATCCTTGACTACATTCTTTAATACAGCTGTACATTTTACCCGTTGAGGTATTTAGTTTGTTACCCGGGCCCAATTTCACAAAACACTGTAAGCCTACTTTGCACGTAAACGTAAATCCCCTGCGCGTGCTGTGACCTCACCCTGGTGCAGGGGTGTAACATTCTCTTTGAGAATGGCCAATACAGTACAAATTGAAATTTTGAGTAAAAGTCAGTATCTATCTGTGATATTTGTGTTTTTGCACGGTTCTTTACACTGTGTTTTTATTTAACTGTTGGATTTTTATATTGATGTTGATCATCAATTGTTTTTTCCATTTACCATAGTTTGACACCCAATAGCCGATGTATTTTTCGTGCTGGGGTGTCGTTAAACATTCATTCATTCATTCTTTGTAAACGTAAATCTACGACAAAACCACAATTCCTATTACTATTATAGTACAAAAAATATAATTAGAAATACACATATTTCATTTTCTTTTGTCCTTAAAATGCTCCATTTTCCTTACAGGTGTAATTTTCTTCGTGAAATAGATGACAAATACTTGTAATTGCATGCCCGGTATAATTGCTAGTCGCGGACGTAAATTTACGATATTTTTTAAATTGAGCCCAGGACCGTACTTACCGGAGGGGTTGGGGGCAGTTGTACGCCCAGAAAATACAATAAAATACCTTTTTAGTTCAACAGTGTTGCCATGCATACACCGTAATATTATTATCTATACACAAAGAAAAAAGTTAAGCACCCCTAGATGTAATTAGTACTGAAATAGCCCCATTCGTAAAAACTGCAAATTACGTGACGAATATGTCAGGAATGGTGATCCGTTGAAATAACAATGAGTACAATGACAACTACGACATCCCACAACAGAACGACATGCACGTCCATCATGCCACCCATGCTTTGCTCAAAATGCAGTATCAATACACTGCAATTGTTGCCATTTAACATCACTGTCTTGCATTGTTGAAGTTAAATCGTTGAATATGGCACGTCAACGATTATCAGATGCCCAAAGACGGCTTATTATTGGTATGCATGCGACCGGCATGACCTTCAAAAGTATAGGACGTCAATTGGGGTATCATTACACCATAATCAGCAGACCGATACGAAAACACGGGCGTACCAATGCTGTAAAGGATCTCCCACTGCCAGGGAGACCGCGCCTGACGTCACAGCGCGAGGGCAGGGCCCTGCTTCGGCTCGTACGTCATCAACCCTTTGCTACGTCTCCTGTTCTGAAGAGCCAATGGTTACCCAATAGACGGATGTCAGCCAGAACAGTGAGGATTGAAGGCCAGAAGGGTCATCAATCGTCCCTTTCTTGCTAATCATCATGAGAGACGCCGTTTAGCGTGGTGTTTGGCCCAGAGAGGTTGGAATCAGAGGTCCTGGCGAAGAGTCCATTGGTCCGACGAAAGCCGGTTCCTGCACCATGTCACAGATGGCCGACTGAGAGTTTGGAGGCATAAAAATGCTGTCTACACACCCAGGAACATACGACCTATGACCTTGTATGGTAGAGGTTCAATAATGGTTTGGGGTTGCCTATCACATGATTGTAAGCTGGATCTTGTCACCACCCAAGGCAATCTCAATGGTGATCGGTACATTCGTAACGTCCTGCAACCAATTGTTGTGCCGCATTTTGATAACCATCCACTCGCCACCAGACCTCTGTACATGGATGACAAAGCTAGGTCACATCGTTCCCGAGCAGTAACAGTTTTGCTCCAAACTGAAGCTGTGAAGACCCTGCCTTGGCCGGCCATGAGTCCTGACCTAAACCCACTAGAGCATGTTTGGGACATCTTGGGGTGTTGAGTACAGGCAATGACCCCACCTGTACAGACTCTGGTACAATTAGAGGCAGCTTTTCATCGAGAATGGCAGCAGTTGTCCATGCAGCAGATCAGACGACTTACTGGAGGGATGAGATGAAGGGTGGAAGCTGTCATCCGGGCACGTGGTAGGTTTACCTGTTATTGATGATTTGTGTCATGAATGTCACCTGTGAACTTCAAATGACATTTTTCATCATCAATCATGATGTTGACTTGTGTTTCTGACTCTGCACCTCCATACTTATTGTGCCTCAGTTTTTGGCTCAAATACAGCACATTGGAATTCTTCTCAGAATCATGATTAAAATTTCAAAATTGGATACACTTGTTATGTTTTCTTACTGTCAAAGATGTATTCTTGCAAAACACATTTGTTTTTCCGAGGTTATGTTATCAGGTTTTCAACACCAAACCTCGTAAGACAAGTCATTGTGAAAAATACAGGGGGTGCTTAACTTGTTTCTTTGTGTATATAATAGTCTAATTTATCTTAACCAGAGATGCTTAAATACATGTACTTTCGTGTGTACTTAGATGGCATTGTATGGGGACCAATCAGCAACAAGTGAAACTGATAAAGACAATGATAATTCACGTTTACCAGGTTACGAAATCGTTTTGATCTACCAGTAGTTACATGACCCAGACTTCAAATGTTTGAGACGCAGTTCAATATTTGCGAAAAGAGCCAAATGAGATGTTTAGTTACTATACCTGAAATATTCGAAATAATTTGACAAAAACATTAGAAATCAAGAAACCCATAACACGATTTAAAAGTTCCTATATATACTCTTCAAAAAAAGAAACGCAAAAGGGTACAAATGGGTTATAACTCCGATTTTATGTTTCCTACCGGTTCATGCTTTGTGAATATAAGGTCATTGCATGTCCCAAACACATTCCCACGGTTACATTCGATAAAACGCAGCTACTGTACAATAAAGTTCCAAAATGTGAATATTCGCAAAAACGCAGCCACGTGCAAACCATGTCACCACTGCACGTGCGTTGTCTGCACGTGCAACATGAACACCGACAGTATAAAAGTGCAGGGTGTTCGCTTGCCTGGCCTCTGTATCTGGCCGACAGTTGACAATCCAGGACATGCCACGTCTCAGTGAACCGCAGAGAAACAATGCCATCGGCCGACTAGACGCAGGCGAATCCAGAACGGCCGTTGCCAGGGCATTCCATGTGTCCCCAAGCACCATCTCCAGACTGTGGGACCGTTACCAGCAACATGGATCAACACGTGACCTCCCTAGATCCGGTCGACCACGGGTCACTACCCCCGGGCAGGACCGCTACATCCGGGTACGCCACCTTCGGGAACGATTGACTACTGCCACCTCCACAGCCGCAGCAATACCAGGTTTGCGCAGGATATCCGACCAGACCGTACGGAACCGCCTACGTGAGGTAGGAATTCGTGCCAGACGTCCAGTTCGAGGTGTCATCTTAACACCACAACACCGTCGACTCCGACTGCAGTGGTGCCAGATACATCGACAATGGCCTCAACTGCGATGGAGACAGGTGTGGTTCAGTGACGAGTCCCGATTTCTGCTCCGACGTCATGATGGAAGATGTCGCGTATATAGGCGTCGTGGTGAACGTTATGAGGCAAACTGCGTGCAGGAAGTGAACAGATTCGGCGGGGGTAGTGTCATGGTGTGGGCAGCCATCTCACACACTGGCAGAACTGACCTGGTCCACGTGCAGGGCAACCTGAATGCACAGGGCTACATTGACCAGATCCTCCGGCCACACATCGTTCCAGTTATGGCCAACGCCAACGCAGTGTTCCAACATGACAACGCCAGGCCTCACACAGCACGTCTCACAACGGCTTTCCTACAGAACAACAACATTAATGTCCTTCCTTGGCCATCGATATCACCGGATTTGAACCCAATTGAGCATCTATGGGACGAGTTGGACCGACGCCTCCGACAGCAACAACCACAGCCCCAGACCCTGCCCGAGCTGGCAGCAGCCTTGCAGGCCGAGTGGGCCACCATCCCCCGGGACGTCATCCGTACTCTGGTTGCTTCAATGGGCAGGCGGTGCCAGGCAGTTGTCAACACACGCGGAGGCCACACCCGGTATTGACTCCAGATGACCTTGACCTTGGTGGTGTGTCCTATCACTTACTCACAATGGACTAGAGTGAATTGTGAACAATCCTGCAACATTTGGTAATTATCGGACTCACCATTCAATAATTAAATCAATTCTCCAAATGTTACGACAATGTGGTTTTGCGTTTCTTCTTTTGAAGAGTATATATAGTTCCAATATGACGATTTAATGGCATTTAACAGTTTTAATGTCCTTTTTGTCAAGCTTTTGTAATATGTTGTATTATTGTGTCCTGGTTCTTTGTTTTTTACAGCTCTCCTCCACTCCTACCCAAATATTTTAGGCTAGTCCCTCCCCCCCCCCCCTCATTTATTAGGCATTGTGTGAAATTCTTACCTGTACAACGTTCCACATGTAAGACACCTGCGCTGTAGCTTGGGCAACTGTAGAACACATAGCGCCAATGATCATTATTTTTGCAGGAGGTGTGTAGAAATGCTCGAACATGATGTTAACTCCAACTCCTGGATTGCACTGAGGAAGAGAAGAAAAGAAAAACGTTATACGTTAAGGTAGTACTAAACCAAATAACTTCCGGCTGGGTCAAAGTTCGAGGTGCACTGAAATTTTGATAGAGAAGTGAACACCACAAGTCCTGTGATTGGTTATAAATGTGAGTGTGTTGGTTGTAAAAAATAATAGTTTCATCTGGGTAAAAAAAATGTGCCATTTTATTTCATCTAGTACCAATGTGTCAAGTAGCCTTGTGCTTGAAACATGTATGGGGTACCTGTAAAAAAAAAAGTACTCGAATTTTGTGCGAAACTAGGGTAGTCATAGACGCTACCCGTTATCTCAGAAACGAGCAGCTTGACCCCCATTTTTTTCTGATTCACTTTAAGTGTAAGGGGTGGTAGTATTTATATCCGTGGCGTTTATGTCGGTTGATACGTTGCAGGTAGGAGTTTTAGCCACATATGTTACTATTGTCGTCTATGGGATTTGATTTGGTAGTATACACCCTTAAACGACACCTCAGCATATATTATAGAGGAAACCCTCCACCGAAACTTTGGCTAATTTTACCGAAAAAAGTATTTCCCATACATACATACATACATATCACGACGTTTAAATATGGAACTGATTGGTACGGGATAAAAACCTGCTTCATGATAGCCGTCACTACATTGTTAAAACGTCCGTTTTACTCTGCCTTCTTCAGAGATAAGGTGGGGTAGTTTTGTTTGTGGTGTGGTTTTTGTTTGTTGTTGTTGGTGGTGGTGGTGGTGGTTTTTGTGGGGTTTTGTTTTGCCAAATGGATTTACTCACCCAAGTGTCATTCCATAGAAGATTAAGTCTGTAATCAGGCAGCACGTCGCTTCTTTCGTTAATCTGCTGCAGAGCGATCTGACTGCCGGCCAACATGGCCGCGCCGCCATTCCATGATCCGTGGAAGGGGTAGAGGCCGATCATGTAGAGATCTTTGACCATAGACACGTGGTGGATTAGTGAAGCGCCCATAGTCATCAGGAGACAGGTTATTGAACTGTACTGTTGAAAAGAAAGTATAATGTTATCTAAATGATTATGACGTGGTCAGTCGGCATTACAATTTCTTCGAGATACCGACTTTTATTACAAAGAAAGAAATGTTTTATTTAACGACGCACTCAACACATTTTATTTACGGTTATATGGCGTCAGACATATGGTTAAGGACCACACAGATATTGAGAGAGGAAACACGCTGTCGCCACTTTATGGGCTACTCTTTTCGATTAGCATCAAGGGATCTTTTATATGCACTATCCCATAGACAGGGTAGTACATACCACGGCCTTTGATATACCAGTCGTGGCGCACTGGCTGGAACGAGAAATAGCCCAATGGGCCCACCGACGGGGATCGACCCCAGACCGACCGCACATCGAGCGAGTGCTTTGCTACTGGGCTACGTCCCGCCCCCAGAAGAAAAAAAAGTGTCATCACGGAATATGGACTGGTAATTCCAAAGAAATGACGTTAGTACACAACTATAATAATCATGGAAATATCTTTTGAAAGAATAATCACAATATGTAAGTTCTTTACAATGGAATGGATGGATATTTAACGACACCCCAGTACGTAAAACACATCGGCTATTGGGTGCCAAACAATGGTAAATGAAGATCATCAATATAAAAATTATTGTTATAGGGACTATCCAGAGTTTGCTGCATTATAAGATGTTTTCGACTAATACAATTTTGTAACGACTAGTATTACTTATTAATTTAATAATTTTTTGAATATCAGTGTCTGCATATTCAATGTGTTTCTGATCATCATAATAAAAAATGTGTAAGTAGCCCAAACTGGATTTGGTATCCCAATAATTTCGTACCTAAGAAAACATACAAAGGGTCCACGGGAATAACCTATGATATGCCAAAAAAAATCAGTATTATAACGGTAGTGTATGTCAAGGTCATAATGACATACTAAATTAAAAACCTATAATTATGGTAGGCCATTACAGTAGTTGGTAAATTTCGCTTTTTAAATATTCCACAATTGCAGAGTTGTAAACGTTAAAATTTAAAGATATCACCTTACTACAAATGTGACATCACACACATTTCAAAAGTGGTAAAAATTAGCAGCTTAAACTGGATTTTGCTTTCTGTAAATTTGTACACGTAAAATCAAATCCTGTTTAAGCTACTATAAACATTAGGAATACCGGAACACATGGTTTAAAAATATTACTATTCTAAGCAAGAACATATTATTAATATCCAGTTTTATTCATTAAAAGCCTTGTTAGCAGGGGGCATGTTTAAATGTCTGTAAAGTCAGGAATACCCCTTTAAGAGTCGTGACTGTCATTACTTAATGAAGTATAATGATGAAGAAAGCACTTTAAAATATATATCTCGGTGTGGTATAACGTGTTCATTAAAATTATACTGATGAAAAGTATGAAATTTTATTTCCATCCGACATCAAAATATAATTTCCATCCAACACCAAAACTAAAGTGACTGTAGAAGACAAAGGGTTAACCAGAGAAGTATGTTTGTTCATTCAGATTTCAAACATGTTTCTTGGTTATGAAACAACATAAGTTAATTAAAGTTCCCTCATAAACTTTTGATAGAATGTTGCATTGATTCTGTTAAGTTGGCATCTTTGATTTCTGTCAATGTTTGACATCAAAACTATCTAAACTTCACTATTAATGCATCTCCTCCTGCCTCCTATAAAACCATATTACTTTTCTTCCTAATATGGATGACTTAAAAGGAATATATGAGCAAATATTCAAATCCCATCCTACACCAAAACTAGTATTTTGAAATATGCCCTGGACCCTTCATATATATTGGGAAATAAACTGAAGTTTGACCGAGTGAAAACACTACGTCGACGTTTAATATGCGATCGCTAATATTGTATTTAGACAAATATATTTAATATGTAATTACTCGTTAAAAAGTATCTGTTGGTCGACATTACCACAACAGACATCTGAGAAAGAGTCGTATTCACGAAAGACTCAATGACTCATATTAATACAGCATAGGCCGATACTCTCTGCTTTTTTCAATTATTTTTGGACTGCTCTTCTAAAATACTCCAAATGATATAAATATTCGGCAGAGCAGTCAATTCCTTTCTATTTTTGGCTTGTTGACCTTTTTCCCTTTCTTTGAAATTCTGTTAGGTTTTTCACTAATTGCTATTCCAAATTCTGTCAATTGCCAACTCGGTTGTACGGAAATGGATTATCTAAACAATAAAATATAAGTAATGTTTGATTTCAGTGATCATAAACGGCTCTAATAGTAAAAACATATATGCATTAGTGTTTAAAAACTAGGGTCTGTCCCTTTAAGAAAACCCAGAACGAGGTTGCCACCCCTGCACAACGGTAAGCAACAGCACACACAGGCCATGTATCGAGCCAATTTATAAACATACTGTATGCTAGGGTGCTGTTAACCCACCACTCGCTATAATCATACAATAGCATACTGTTCCTACAAGATCAGTTATTACTCATAAAACGGTATTATCACAAACATATTTATGCTGTAGAGACACAAACAAAACTGATGGTATCTTACAACACTGCGTTAACAAATTAATGAATTAGTTTAACAACACCGATGTACTGTTATAAGAGACAAAATTAAACAGTAAACTATTTAATAATAATTCTTGCAAAATACAAACCATCGTTCTTGAGTCGTCTTCTAAATTATCCTAAACGCTCGAACGTGGAGACAAAACGTTGTTTCTGTACACTGCAAAAAACCACACCTAGTTCGTTTTATGTTCGGTTGTCTCTGCTGCAATCCGCCAATCAGATACTCGCAGAATTGCAATCTACACACGTCTGTGTAAAAGCATCCGATTGGTAGCATGTAATATATGACAATATGTCTTTGAGCAAATACTATATTGGCTATGCATGTCCGTTATATGTATGACATTATACTCTCTCTCTCTCTCTCTCTCTCTCTCTCTCTCTCTCTCTCTCTCTCTCTCTCTCTCTCTCTCTCTCTCTCTCTCTCTCTCTCTCAAGAAATGTCTTATTGCCTATGCACTAACACATTTTAGATACGGTTATATCTGCTTAAGGACCACACAGATACTTTGAGAGGAAGGACACCTGCTGCCGCCACTCCATGGGCTGCTCTTTTTCGATTAGCTATAAGGCATCTTTTATCTGCACAATCCCACAGACAACATATTATATACCACGGCCTGTTTTTTACACCAGTTTTGGAGTACTGTTAAGACGATGATGACAACACCAACAATGGAAGTGGGGGGGGGGGGGGGGGGGGGGGTGGTCAGAGGAAGTTATTTCGGACTGAACAATGTCATAACATTGTGAAGTATTATGTGTTAGCCTACCTATCTTAGTCTATATTATTGTGAAATTTATAAACAATTAGTCGGATTGAATGAATGTTTAACCAACACCCCAGTACGAAAAATACTTCGACTATTGGGTGTGAAATTAAGGTAAATATATCAATGATGTGATAATTAACATCAGTGTAAAAATAAAAAAATAAAATTAAAACACATTGTAAAGAGCTGTCCAAAATATGAATATCACAGGTAGGTATAATAAAAATTTAGAATAAAATTCAATATTTCGGAGAAATGTTAACAAAAGTTGTCATTTCTCCTACCAAATATATTTTTCCTCGTCTGTTCTAGATACTTGCACTCCACCAAAATGTGACGCACCGTCAGAGTACACTGATAGAATGCAATGAATAGTTTGACCTCCAGCTTCTGCTAAATCAAAGGATCGGCTAATGGGAAGGAAGGAAGGAAGGAAATGTTTTATTTAACGACGCACTCAGCACATTTTAATTACGGTTATATGGCGTCAGACATATGGTTAAGGACCACACAGATATATATAGAGGAAACCCACTGTCGCCACTTCATGGGCTACTCTTTTTCGATTAGCAGCAAGGGATCTTTTTATATGCACTATCCCACAGATAGGATAATACATACCACGGCCTTTGATATACCAGTCGTGGTGCACTGGCTGGAGCGAGAAATAGCCCAATGGGCCCACTGACAGGGATCGATCCCAAACCGACCGCGCATAACGCGAACGCTTTACCACTGGCTTCCGGCTAATGGGTGCCAAACGGTAGCCATAAATTTACGGAGATGACAAATCGGATATTTAGAACGGTTAAAACTAAAAAACAAAAGAAAGAAAAAAACATAATTCTGTAATATAATGTGCATTTTTCTTTGAAATATATATGTATATACGTTATTGCTGGCTGTCTGTTTTATTGATTTTCTTGAGTTAACACTAAACGTGTGATGAAAGCTATTTCTAATTTGACAACCCACATCAAGCTAATGATGACGTTTGAGTCACACTGTCTGTTTTTAACTAGTAGATATGTAAATTCGATATCCCTGTAGCCACTGGTTTGTTTTAAATTAACTCATTGCGAGCTTTGTTGTAATGGGGGGTTTTCCTGACGGCGAACAGGACACTTTTTATCGAATAAAGTCTTGCGTGGCGTTTATATATAGAGGATTCATCACGAGTATTTTTTTAATATGGAAAATATCAATGCTCTGCCGACACAAATACCAATTAACTAGACGATGTTGATATTTTACATATTAAAAAACACGAATAGCGAATTCTATTTATCCTATAACACTTCTAAAATAACATTTAAATTCAATACTAAAGTCGCCTCCATCGGTAATATGACGTCATCACCATTAGCAAAAATTAGTTTGACGTCACGCATTTTAACTAAATATTTCAAAACGTTATGCTCGGATAATATACACTTATACAGGTCTGGTTGGCTTGTAAACAAATGACCGATCCACAGCAATATATTACTTAGAGACATTGCAAATTTGCATACCATTATTAACCGGGTTAATAAAATTAATTATCACATGGGTTTATGACATATATAATCATATTACGACGATATACTCGTTTGTTTCATACAAGGCGTCTTCGGTGAGCATTTCCTTGATTGGAGCGGGCCGTATCATCGGCGACCCTTTATGAAAAAACAAATTGCTCTCCACCCTCACTACCTTACATTTCATAATTCGGTCATTATATCTGATAACGTGCCCATTAAATCATCTTGCTGTCAATCATGGGAAATACCGGATTTCATCTTTTAAAGGGTTTCCCAGACTAAGAATTTTAATTATCATACGATAGAGGAAAAACCCGAAACTCGTATTGGATAACACAGTCACTTTCAGATATCTTCTTTTATCATATAATATCTTACATTTTCAGTGCAATCAAAGTATGTGATATTTTTAAGATAACATACTTTAAGAATTTGATAACTTTGCAAATTAGATGTAAATTAATCAAGGTCACGGCACTAGGTTTATTGACATTTAAGCAAACGTACTTGTGTGACACTCCATAATTGACGTATGTATTCATAGTCATCGGATAAAAACACTTCAATGGCAATTTGACACTGAAAGCTGTCCAGCGTTCAGAAAACAAAAAAACGTTAAGCCCTAGTTTGTTTTGATGTAAGGACATCCAAAATGACGTCATTCGAGTTTGACGTCATTTCCGTTCAAAAATACACCACGTCACATATTCTTATGTCATTTGAATATCTAGTAATGGCGGACTGGAATTAAAGTTGCGTGTACAGTTTACAAAAAAAAAACGTTGTATTAAGCTTGAGATTATATGAGCCAGAGGCTCGCATAATACAATTTTTATTCCTAATATATGATATTGACGATACCAAAAAACACTCTTTGTATCTTTAATGTCATGTATGCGACACGTTTTAGGAGTTAAATGTGAACGACAAAACCGTTTTCCGTAATCAGTTCTTTTAGCTGTACAGCTCATCGGTACAAAAACCCACACATTACCTTACATACAATGAATAAATGAATGAACGAATGAATGAATGAATGAATGAATGAATGTGTAACGACACCCCAGCACGAAAAATACATCAGCTGTTGGGTGTCAAACTATGGTAACTGCAACAATAATGTGATGATAAACATCAATATAAAAATTCAATAGTTAATAAAAACAGGAAATATATATATTTTTTTTTAAAGGAATATTTTTTTTATTTAACGATGCACTCAACACAGTTTATTTTACGGTTATATGGCGTCGGACATATGGTGAAGGACCACACAGATATTGAGAGGAAATCCGCTGTCGCCACATCATAGGCTACTCTTTTCGATTAGCAGCAAGGGATCTTTTATATGCATCATTCCACATGCCACGGCTTTTCATATACCAGTCGTGGTGCACTGGCTCGAACGAGAAATAGCCCAATGGGCCCACCGACGTGGATCGATCCCAGACCGATCGCGCAGCAAGCAAGCGCTGTACCACTGAGCTACGTCCCGCCCGAAAAATAAAAACAGTGTAAAGAACTAAGCGAAAAATAGGAAATATTTTTTTTTAATTTAGAATAAAAGTCAGTATCACGTAAAAATTGTAGTAAAGGTTCTGGATGGAATCGTAAGCATTGCATTACATTACATTGTCTAAATATATCATTATAGTTTCTTTCCATCAAAATGTGGCGTACCGTCAGAGTACCTTACATACAATGACTGAACAATATACTGTAATGCATTATAAAATAGTGTGGAGACTTCACAGTTTAAAACATCAGGTTACAAGTAAAGGTTTATTCTTTGAAACTGTGAACATTAGACTTCATTCAGTCATTCCACGTAAGGCGAGCGCTCTGCATCTGTGCTGCGTCTCACTCGCTTCTAAAAAATAGTCCTTTCTTTCCTTCTTTTAAATTATGCTCGTGCTTATATACAATTGAGGTTTAAGCACACTGACCTGGGCACACACCTCAGCTATCTGGGCTGTGTGTCCAGAACAGTGGGTTAGTGGTTAGTGAGAGAGAAGAGGGTGTAGTGGTCTTACACCTACCAATTGATTCGTTAAAACTCGCTCTGTGTGAAAGCCGGTATCGGGCTGCGAACCCTGTACCTACCAGCCTTATGTCCGATGGCCTAACCACGACACCACCGAGGCCGATCTATATTCCAATGCCCAATCTGCGCAGGTTAAAGAACTCTGAATGGAATTTGGCAAACCGGACTGTATTGGAGAGTACGTAGAAGGTATGCCCAAGACAGCTGTAGTTTAAAATTTCAGAGGATGTAGGCACGTGTCCAAATCCTTGATTCGTGACGATGCACGTAGACTGGTAGCATGTAGCATATATTGATGGAAATAAATAAAGGAGCATATGGTATCTGAGGCCAGATTTAATTCACTACTATAGTAGTTATGCTTGTATAAAATACAGAGAAAAAATTAATGTTAAAAATACAGGAAAAATTCATCGGCTATTGGGTCTCAACCTAAGGTAAATGCGAAAATGAAGTGATGATCAACATCAGTATAAAAATTGAGATTGAATGTCAGTACTGTGCACTGATTCCCATTAAACCGGTTAACGGCCTGATGCTGTGGATGTGACATTTGGTTGCAGTCAATATTTGCTGTTGCCAGATACATATATTATTAATTCCATTAGTATACTGAGGAAAAGAATGGAGGGGGGGGGGGGGGGGGGGGGGCTGATTTCCTGGTTTGACCATTATAAACCGGAAATCATTTGTGAATGCATTAAAAAAATACGAGCTCTTTTCCACGAATGGTGGATTAATAATAGACGATACAAGTGCAATAATACAGATCATCCATCCTCATAGGTGACAACGACGATAGTTTTAGCTAATAACCAGTCATCACTGTCGGCTTTAAGCAATAACTAATGCCTCTCGTGTCCGCCAACACGGCTTATTTTTCCGGACTGTAACGTGTATTGCACCTGCTATGAATTTATGACCATCATCTGTATGTCCACGATCACCTGCGTCGGGCAAACGCACACTGTAGCCTTAATTTAGTCCCGACTTGTTTCCGAGAAACAATCTACTAAGGAATCACTGAATAATGGGGCTGCCATATAAACATATTATTTCCACCTCGTTCTTAAGCTTCCATATAATTTTTTCCATTTCATTGTTTCGTGGCACTATTGTCAGTTTTGATATAAAAGATGCGCAAACATTGCCGGTATTTGAAACCTAGCCCAACTCGGCATCCGTAGTTCGTTTATGACTTGATTTTTGCAGTTACCATAGTTTGACACCCAATAGCCAATGTATTAATCGTGCTAGGGTGTTTTTAAATACATACATACATTCATTCATTCATTCATTCATTCATTTTACTCTTGTATCCCTTAGTTCGGAGAGTCTCTGCTATCACACACACATCCCACCCCCACAGATATAAGGACATATTGATTACCTTCACAGAATTATTATCTTAGGTGTTGCATACATTTTTAACAACACCCCTGCACGAAAAACATCGGTTATTGGGTGTTAAACAAAGGTATGAATGAATCGGTGATTAATATCGATACAAATTATTAAAAAGTAAACGTAAAGGGACATTCCTGAGTTTGCTGCATTGTAAGATGTTTCTGACTAATAAAATATTTCTACGATTAAACTTGCATATCAAATATATTTTCTTGTTTAAAGTATCAGTGTCTGTATATTCAATGTGTTTTTGGTCGTCTTAATATTTGTAAGAAGCCCAAACTGGATTTTGTCTTCAAATAATTTCATACGTACGAAAAAACTATATTTTAGGAAATTTAACCTAGTACAAATATTAGAACGATCAGAACCACGTTTAATATACAGCCACTAATATTTTATGCAGAAAAATATATCTGATATGTAATTACAATTGTTAAAAAGTCTTTTAGTCGATAACATCTTGAAAACTGCAGCAAACTCAGGAATGTCCCTTTAAAATAGTGTGAAGGGCTCTGCAAAATATTTTAAATGTGTGTGTGTGTGTGTGTGTGTGTGTGTGTGTGTGTGTGTGTATAGAGAGAGAGACAGAGACAGTGACAGTCAGACAGAGACAGACAGAGGATACTCCCCCGAGGATTGCCGAGAATGTTTATACGTTTATCAACTGTGATAAATTATCATATCGCAAGACACAAGGAGGGTATTCTTTTTATCATTCATTATTATTCTTTTCAGTTGCGACAATTGTAAACATTTCTTTGAAATCTATGGAATGTTTGCGGGCGCAGTAATACACAAGTAACACATTTATTTTAATGAAGACAAACAACACACGAATATTTGATATATTAGTTCGCAGAAAAAAATATAGTTCAACAATATTGTAACTCCATGACACTATTGCCAGTACAAAACAGAACAAAAACAACGTTTGGAATGTTCAGGAACATACGATAAAATTGAAGGAGAATATAACACTTGTTCTCCATTGGAAAACTACGTGTGAGAACTATTTTAATCATTGTCATTGTCTAAGACAGCAGGTCTGCGACAAGCTGTGGTACGAAAATGGTTGTGAACTGTTACGTTGAAAGTTCCACCAGAAATATTGCTGGAGCCAAAAACTGATTAAAACCGAGTGTTAGTCGTCGACATGGAGAAAGTATTTGCCGTTTGGTGAAATTTGTTCGATGGGAAGTAACACGTTTCAAATGCCGATCGACGCAACTCATTTGAACTTCGACACAGTTTAAGGGCTTCACACGTGGCTCGTTGTAATGGCCGTGACCCAGATAAGATGCACGATATTTGTCGGTGTTGATCCTCATTTATGTGACAGTAGTTGTTAATACTTCTAATAATTTTGTGACCGCTGATTTGTTGTATTTCTGTTTCTTAAATATTGGAATCTATTAGTGTCTAAACAAGGTGTTTGCGAGCACTATGATTAGTGAGGTCTTTGCCATACGCTTCATGATCGATTCAAGTTTGTGTAATAATAATAATAATAATAAGTTCATTTATATAGCGCTAACCTGCACACTAATGTATGTTCAAAGCGAATTACATAATTAAAATGACATGGTTAAAACAATAACATAGTAAACCAATTGGTAGGATAATACTAAAATAACAAATAAATACAAGTTGTTATAAATGCTTAAGAGGGGAGATAAAAAGTCAAACACGATAATTAAAAGTACTGGGTAAACAAATGTATTTAAGATCTGTGGCATTTTTAAGAGTGTCTGGCAGTTCATTCCGTTTCTTCATAGCACTCACTCTAAAGGAACGAGAGCCAAACGACTTAAGCTTCCATCCTGGGACAGCTAATAGGTTTTGCTGGCTAGATCGAAGATACCTAGATGGTTGATAGACCTGTAGGAGCTCTGTGACGGTACATGCTCTTAATTTTTTTTCGCCTGTGGCGATATTAATTCTTTTAGAAGGCCGTGTGCAGTTCCAAATGCACTTAGCCAGTTGGGCAATTTGTTACGTAATACCTTCGCGCGATCGTGCATTCCAATATGCACTTAGTCCAGCGGTGGAGGCCATGTGGCTAGTAGTTACGTAATATCTCCGGTAGTGCTGTTTATGGCCAGGGGATTGCTTGCGGTTGGCGACAGCCAGTCTGACGATCAGAGAAAAATATGCCGGCATGGTGGCTGTGGAAAATCCACATGATACGTGAGGTACCGCCTTGTACCCCCAGGCGATATTCGCTGTCTCTGAGAGTTTTGAATAAATAGCTAGGGTTTTAGAGATATCGAGGAGAAACGATAGGAAGGCTCCAGGGGATGGCTGTCCGTCCACTGAACGATCTATATTAGTTCAGACGGGACTTTGGTAAATATATATTCTGCTCTGTGTATAACCTTGATGTGATTGATGTGACTTTAAATATTTTAATACTGTATTATACCAATATTATTTAGACGGTGCTACCGGTCATCTGACGCAGTATTCTGTAGGCTGACCGTTCTGATATATATATATATATATATATATATATATATATATATATATATATATAATGCTTAGCCAGTCATCCTAGAGGACCTAGGTAAACTGTAGGTTATTGTCTTTATTGTGATAGGTACCAGTATTAATTCTGTATTACAAGGTTATTGAATGAGTAGTTAGGGTCAATTAAAAATTAACCAGTTAGGAATAGTGTTGTAATTCCTTTATTAATTAAGTTCCCCTGGAAGCGTTTCTCAATTATCGCACGTGTGTGTGTTAGCGTTTCTCAATTATCGCACGTGTGTGTGTTGTGTCACGGTGAAGTGATTAGCATATTGTGTAAACTAGACACCTAGAGATTAACTAATTAAGTGATCAGTTCTGGGTTGTTATTATTGTTGTTATTAATTAACTACTGCGGCAGTACATTTGTCATCGTAGGTTAATACAGATTCCAAAGTGTATTGTGTTTTGTTGTGTTTTCTAGTGAACTAAACGTGCTATAATAATATATACTTTATATAAGATCGTATCTCTGATCATACCTAGACGAGCCAACGCGGGTATAACTGCCTGTTACAGAGAGATCTAATAGATATACAGTTAGGAGAGATATTTGGACAATCGTGTTTTATTCAGTTACGGGCATTATTAAATCCCCGTGACAAGCTCACACAGATAAATAGAAGCAGTTTCACGGAGGTACTGGTATGGACACAATTTTATAGTCCACTCGTGCTGGGATTGGTAACCAGTGAAGAGTCTTTAACATAGATGATGAACTTGTCTTTAGACGATCTTGTAACCATGTGTGCATCCTTATTTTGGATACGCTGTAACTTTTGTGTATAGTATTTCCGATACCGACAAGAAGGCTGTTGCAGTAGTCCAGGCGTGATAAAATCAACGATCTGCATGCCGTACCCTGATCAAAATCCTGGGGGGGGGGGGGGGGGGGGGGGGGGGGGGGGGGGGGGGCACTACTTTGTATAAAGAAATGAAATACTATACAAATTAAACCCTTAGATATGTATGCTATTTTCTGGAGTAAAAAAGAAAACAAAGTGAGATTTTCAGGGAGACAACTGCCCCCCCCCCCCCCCCCACCGCAACTACCATCCCTGACCCCCACCCCACCCCCGGAGGGTACGGTCCTGATTATAGCAAGATCAGATGGAGTTTCCAGTGTCAATAGGTGTTGTTTGCCTCCGATATTCTTGATGTGCATGTTGCACGTTTTTCAAACTGCATGACGTGTTTTTCCATTGATAACTGAGACTGAAGTAGTGAATGAAATTGGTGCATTGCATGACTTATGACTTATGTTCTTTTTAGCAACTGGGGTTAGGACCAACTAGCATAGGATACAAAATCATGGATGACAAGCAATATGCTTAAATTAAAGTTTGTTAACACTGTCTCACTGGAGCAGTCAGGATGGAAGCTGTCAGCTAACTATGTGTCGTTAACATAAATATTATGAAAAATCTCAATATACACGATAAACGTAGTCTCACGCCAACCAGACAACGTTTAAACCACTGTACCCGGTAGAGGGTTTTGTTTGTTTTGTTGTACAAGACAGATAGATTGAAGTTTTAGGGGGACAATAATCAACTGGTCGTAAAGACTTGTACAGTTTGTATACTGCAACATGACAATGTGCGAGATGTATAGGCGTTGCCCACATTTTTGGAGTGACATGACGGACATCACGTGGATTTATCCGGGTGCGAGTTTTGCTTTGGCGTTCGTTAAATTCAAGATACTCCATGCCATCCCCAGGCCATGTTTCTGTGTTCATGTTAACCCCTCAAACCAAATGGGCCGTATTGTTAAACCACAATGTATTCACAATAGCGTCAGGCGTAGAAGAATGAGTTGGCCAGGGTCATACAATTTGTCGACTTCGGAAACCGACACCGTCTGCGATCGGTTTGGTAACCTTGCTTTCCCCTTTTGTTTTACCGCCAATACTTGTCGGGCTTTGCTAAATTTAATGCTATGGCTGAGTGAATATCCGTAATTGCGTCTTATTAGGTGTCTGTCTATGGAACTAAAAAAAGAACGTATTGAATTCGGTTGGCCAGAAGAATTTACACACCAAAATATTTAGCTCTTTAGGTGGGATTATCGTGTATATTTGTGGTTTAATTTTGCGTTTACAGATATTCTTGAATTATACCCCACTTCCGCTCTCGTCATGGTTTCTTTTGTTAAAAGTGTAGGTGTATTCACCGATAACATACACTTTTCCTCCGAAAGTGTAGGTGTATTACAATCGTTCGATCGTTCCAGCATTCAGTATATTCAGGCTTAAGGTTAGGGTATTAGCATGCTGGAACGTCCGGATGTCTTTCCCGAATCTCTCATAAGAGGATGAGGTAACTACATAGAGATTATTATACGAGTTTGTGTGTCGTACTGATTTTACGAAACAAGTGTCAGGATTTTTGTATTGCCAGAGCGAGACCGAGGGTAATACATGAATCCTAACACGAGTTTTGTAAAATCCGTATAATTCACACGCGAGTCAGCGTTCTGCCCGCGCTGGTCGGCACTGGTCGGCCTTGCCAGCACTCAGACATGCCCGACCACCACTAAGCTCAAGAAGTGCTTTTTCCGACCACCACTACTTTTATCACCTGGCATTAAATAATTCTTTATTTTCACCATGAAACAGTTTAAAAGAATTGTCACGTACTTTCAGCAACTTTAAACAAACACGCGTCATAACTATGCCACGTGCGTTACATTTACTGTAGTATCTCAGACGGCTGCGAGTGACGCTGCAATCACCTGCTATTCCATGCGCATGCGCTGATCCAGCTGATATAAAACGACATAAACAATCTCATGAACAAGCGGGCATAGGCCCGCTAGACAAGTTCTTTAAAGTGCCTGTCACACACTACCGATATACCTCGCCGGGACTAAACCGGAGCACACAATTAACAACGGCGAGAAAATCGGCAGAGCTCCGTCGAGAAAGCATTGAAAAATCACAATTGGCCGTAGCAATACCGATGTAGTACCGATGTAAGAGCCGATGTGCTACCGAATACCACTTTTCTGTCACCTTAGTGTTACCGATGCGCCGCCGATGTTATACCGAGGCGCTGCCGTTGTACTGCCGATGCACTACCGAAGTGCTACCGATGTGATACAAGTGTCGCCACGGCTACGTGACCAATCTGTATAAATATGGGCCGCCGTGTCCTATTTGCAGCAGCAGGAGGAGCAACAGCAGCAACCTCGATCCTCTTCCTCCTCCGTGTCCTGTATTTCGAGTACAGTTGCAGCGACACTGCACTCCCCCTCCCCTTCTTGGCTGGTAGCATTATTTTGGGGAACATTTCAAACCTTTCGGCAGTGTTGGACACGAGCCTCCTGAACGATGCTGAAGGGCTAATGGACACGCCACCACCACGAGCCCAGTAGAATGGATAGTGATTGTGTGTGCCAGTACGGATAGTGCAGATAGTGACTGTGTGTGGTGTCATGTATCTTTACTGTAGATATCATCATCTTTGTATGTGTTGTATTTTAATAAAGGTTTGTCAACTTATATCTGGTGTTATATCATGTGCACTACACTACCCGACACTTACTATGTCTGAACCTTGCTTCCAATGGATCTTCTTTCAGTATATTATTTTATTAAAGGTACAGTTTAACATTGTTGGTGATAGCAAAAATGTAAAGAAGATGTGTGAATTGTATATCAGATTAAATATCAAGTCACAAGGATTAGAAAATGAACATTTGGTGTTTAGAAATTGAACATTTGGTGTTTAGATATTTGACATGTTTAGAGATTAAACGTTTGTCAGATATCTAAAGCGTTTAATCTCTAAACATGTCAAATATGTAAACACTAAATGTTCAATTTCTAAACACCAAATATTTAATATCTAAACATAAACCATCTAAACACATGTTGCCTTCACTTTCTAAACATTGTTGTTAGAGTGTAGAAATCTTTTATTATGACAATCACATCTCCTCTACAACATCCTGTCTTGCCATGGCACAGAACCGGCTTCGGAGTTGGCCCAATGTTTGATCAGGTTCCGCTGCTTCTTCCCTTCCTTGCTGGAGGTGTTGGAACCGGCCACGACGTGGATGTCCTGTAGGTTTCTGCCCTGCCTCCACGCTCCTGGGATGAAGTCTCTGTTGACATTCTCCGCACGGTCTAGCTGCTGGTTCTGCAGTGTTGGATACCTCATCCTCATCAAGTTGTGGAGAACAATGCATGCCTTCACGATGATCTTGACGGTGGATGGGTGGTGCTGCATTGTGGTAAGCAAAATCTGGAAGCAGTTTGCCAGAATGCCAAAGGCATTTTCAACAACCCTCCTGGCTCGGGACAGTCTGTAATTGAAGATCCTCTCTTCACCTGTAAGACTACGCAAGGTGTATGGCTTCATCATGTGCTTCTGTAGGCCAAACGCGTCATCAACGACGAAGAAGTATGGCACATCCTTGTAGTCATTAGGAAGAGGATCTGGAGCAGGGAAGACAATGGTTCCATTTTCAGCCATTTCTTTGAGTTCAGACTCGTAGATCTGGGCGTCAGACGAGGCTCTGGGACTACCCACATCTGCCCAGAGGAATGTGTAGTCCGCATCTACCAGTGCCATGAGCACGATGGAGTAGAACCCCTTGTAATTATAATACACGGAACCACTCTTTGGAGGAGCCTTGCAGGCAACTTGCTTGCCATTAAGGGCACCACAGGTATGTGGGAAGTTCCACTTCTCCATGAACTGGTCTGAGATCTCACGCCAGCCTTCAGGGGTTGTGGGGCAGGTCATCGCCTCGTCCAGGTACTCGTCAATGATGGCTTGGCAGACTTCTCTCACGGCCAGTGACTGGATGTTGTGGGGTACCCTCCACTTGGTCCCAGAGGCGATGTGGTGCAGAGTGATGGCAATTTTCAGACCAGGATCCAGGGGCTCCCTGTACCAGGTTCTTTGTTTGGTGATCCTGGGACCAACTCGCTGTACCAGCTCATCGTACATCTCTGGGGGCATTCTGAGGAAGTTCTTGAAGGCCCTCTGGTTCTCTCTGCGGAGCTCCACCAGCAGCTGGTCATACATGCCAAACTGACGACGCCTGCTGATCCATGGTCTCACCCAGATTGCTCGAGGTACTTGAGGTCTTCTTCTTCTTCTTCTTCTCCTCCTTCTGGCCTGGATCTGGTGAAGTGCCAACTGAGTCACCAGGTTCTGGTGTTGGAGCACGGCTATTTGATAATCGTGTAGCCACAGGTCCGCCATCCTCGGTGAAAAATTAAGGAATGATGGGCTGGTAGTCTGTGCCTCCATTTATATGCAAAATGCACAACGGTAGCAGTACGGTAGTACTACGGTATTAGTACGGTAGTAGTACGGTATCACCTCGCTAAGAACGGTAGTACATCGTTAGTACATCGGCAGGACTACGGTATCACATCTGTACCAGTACGGTACACATTGAGGCCACCGGAGAGCCGCCGATCCATTACGGGGCGCTACAGGTGCTCTACCGACATTAACGAAGCCATACCGGAGTACTGCCGTTGTAGTCCCGTTGCTCGCTCCGGCAGCGCATTGACAGAAATTTTTTAGCATGTTCAAAAATTTATACCGTCTACTGCCGTTGCTAATTTTTTCGCCGATGTTCTGACGATGTCCTGAACGATGTACTACCGTTCTTAGCGATGTGGTACCGTTGCGCTGCCGTACTAGTACCGATCCTCGAAAATTGCCAAATTTGTGCTCCAGTATAGCTTCGGCGAGCCAAATCGGCTAGGTCTGACAGGCCTTTAAGTGAGAACAATCCCATGGGAATATAAGTAGTCTCTTGATTAAAATGAATGGCATTTTGTTCAATTTATGAGGCTGAAATCTCACAGCTAGCTGGCCTACTTGGAATTGAGCCCACCACTGAGACCTATCGTCTGTCGTCTGCTCGACTGCTACGCTTCATCCACATGACACAGAAATCCTGCGTATTTAACGCAATATTTACCTAAAATACTCCAAAATAAAATCTGTGTGCGTCATGGTTGATGGAAAATATTTCCGATGTCAATCGATGTTATATATATTTTTTTTTAATTCGTAAAAACCCAACGATTACAAAGTTCAAAACGAAAATAGCCAAGTGGTTTAACTGGTTCCCAACCGTATCACTATGTTTAACGTAACTTAGTGTAAAAACCAGTCTGACTGATGTAGCGTGTTTGTTGTCTAAATTTAGATCATCGCGACACTGTCGAAACCGCGGTCTGTATACAATATCAGATAATAGTTAACAAGCCGCGAGATTTTAGTTCGATCTATAGATCTAGTTTCTTTTTTGTTTTTTTTATTATTGTTCTTTATTGTTTTAATACATGTATTTGGTTGAGCATATCTCGTAATAGGAGTTAGTCATAATTATTGCGTAGTTTGTAAATTTAATTAATCAACGCGTTTGCTACGGTGCTTTAAAGACATTGGTGGAGGTTTCCATGCAAAGAATACGGCAATGCCAGTGAAAAAATAATCACTGTCCCCTTGTCTTTGGAATGAATAGATTATCAATAGGCTTATTATAGAGGGTTCCGCGATATGTGCTAAAAATAGCAATATTACCCATACCTCTGTGCGGCCGGCCATGGTGGAGGGCAAACAATAGTGTTTCATTGTTGTATACAAATACGAGCTTCGCAGTTTAAGATTTATAACTTAAGTCCTTTTAAATATTTATTTGTTTACTGTTAGTAGACACTGCATTATTTTGATAACATGCAGGATTATTTTGATACACTGGATAAGACGGCAAAAAGCAGATATGGAAAAAACTGCATATATTGGGAAGCAGGATTCGTACACTACAAAATCGCCGGTGGAAAATGGCTTCAGGACCCCCATTTCTATCCATCATTTACGCTCTTTTTATACGCTGAAGGACTTTCAGAATTATAAAAGTTTGGATGCATATGACCGTTTTGTGTGGTTGGGTGAGGAATGTTGGTGTTTACATCCATGATTCAGTCCATGTGATACGTGCAAGGGTGATGCATTCACAACGGCTTAATAACACATCGCTTTATTCGTGGATTATTTTCGATAAAGCTGGTAAATTTCTTGGTGCCCATTGTAATTGTAAAGTAGGACTTGGCGAATCATTTTCTTATATGGCATTCACGTTATTTTATATTGAAGCCAGTGTAAGGTTAAGGGAAAGCAGCACTGTGAAACATGAACCAGCCTACTGAATGTTGCCTTCGTCACGAACTTCTGTTGACTATGCACCACTTAAAAACATTAACTTCACAACATCTAGAACTTTAAAACAAAAACCCAGCTGGTGAGCAAGAAAAAAGTATCAACTGCTGTCCAATCACTTAACACACGTTTTAATGTGGAAAATGAAAACTCCTTAGAGTACTTTGCTCAAAGACTGTGTACCAGAACTGCCGACTGATCTATCAATTCTGGTGCTACACTTGACAAATCAGATGAAGATCCAGCACTATATTGTATTTGCGAATATTCAATGATCGCATGCGATTCAGGAGACTGTCCCCACAAGCCATTTGAATGGTTTCATTTTTCTTGTATGGAATTAAAGAAAGCACCCACTGGAAAGTGGTATTGTATTGGCTATAGGAAGGGAGTGGCAGTGAAGAAAGTGAAATGTTTTAATAAAACTAAAAGAAAATAACTTTTCAAATACAAACTACTGTACACATTTACAGGTATTTAGTATCACTGGTGATGGATTTATTTATAAAACTATGTGAACTATGACAAACTCACCAAAGAACTCAACAAAAAACACGTCTGCAGTTTTCTTATCAATACTAACTGATATGAAACCCAAGCTGCACTGATGAGCCCTGGGAGGGCGAAACGTGTACACAGTCAAAAAATGGGGGGAAAAAATTACAGGCCTCAATATTGCAAGTTAAATTCAGTTATGATGATTAAAATTTAACAACACTTTTTTAGTGATTAGTTATTTTGTCAGCACCTATATAGGTGTCATTACTTTGTTACATAGGGTCTGGGACGTAGTCCAGTGGTAAACTGCTTGTCTGGTGTGGGATCGATCCCTGTTTGTGGACACATTGGGCTATTCCGTGTTCCAGCCAGTGCACCACGGCTGGTATATCAAAGGATGTGGTATGTGCTACCCTGTCTCTGGGATGGTGCATATAAAATATTACTTGCCAGTGATAGAAATAAGCACAATGTTTTACTAGTCCACAGGACAAGTACATCTAGAAATATACTTGTCCACCAATATTGTCACCTGTCACCGGTTTGTTTTATTCAAGTAGATGGACATTGGTTTTGATTGTTCGAAATGAAGATTCCCCCCCCCCCCCCCCCCCCCCCCCGAGTAGATTTACACTTGTCAGGATAAACGGATAAGTGTTGATTTTGTACGTGTCTTGCTGACTATTTGTAAAAATTAACAAATGTTTGACATCCAATAGCCGGTAATTAATAAACAATATGCTCTAGTGGTGTATTTTGAATGGTGTTTATTAAATGACTAATGAAATTTTTACTTTTTGGTGGAGGACATAGTCAGGTTTTTTTGTTTTTTTTTAAACTGTTCCAAAACTGGGCAGCACATACCACTTATATGGTAATCAATTTGTTTTAAAAAACATTTGCGCACAAGTACTAGGTAGAACACAGGCGACCAATATTTCTTACACCATTACCTAGTTCATTAACATGTTTCGCCCCTCCCAGGGCTCACCAATGCAGCTAGGGTTATTCACTAATCAATGCCTGAAAATTACCAATATTCTCAACAGTGACTAGTAATAAACTGCAAACATGTTTGGAGGATTATTTTTGTTAATATATAGAGTTCTTTTTGGAGATAATTATTTTTCAAGTGAATCTGTTTTGAATGTATTTTTTCCCAGGGTATTCAGATGCTAATTATAAATGTCCTAATAAAACATATTTACATGTGTGTGATGGCATTTCCATTCTTCAGTCAAATGGAACAACTGATGGGTACATATTTGTAACGGCACAACACACACACAATTTTATCAAAAACTGGGTTTGAACTGTCAGTTTTTGTTATAAGATAATCAATAGGACATGTCCTAGGTCCGATCGGTTTATAGCTGAAACTTAAGCCAAAATGAAAAGTTTGGTCCAAAGCCTCCTTCGTCTTTCACTTTTTTCTTTAGTTTCTTCACCCTGGTGCGTGATAATGCTAGGAATCCTTCACACACACACCCCCACCCCACACCCCAAAAAAAAAAGAAAAAAAAAAATCCTTCTCTCCCGTAGCGGGCATTACAACTGACAATGCCACAAGTAGTCGGCATTATGTTGGTTCAGGACGAATGAAATCTAACAAAAAGATTCGACAAGTAGGCCTAGCTATTATTAGGTGTTGATGCCTTCCAACATGGCCGACCGCTATGGATCGTGGGTAATCTAGAATGACGCGTAACCCTCTATAGCAAAATAAACAAATGCATCACAATTTTTTTTTATTATTATTTCATTCAGCAGTGAAGCATAACAAACAATCAGCACACAAAATAAAACAAACAAACATATTATTTATAAGCAGGTTGATATCATATCATCTTATGGTGTTATTACAAGGATCAGAGGAAAATAGAAAAAAAGTACATTAAAAATCTGAAAAAATTCACAAGATTTTAAACTGTATTAGGGGCCTTATGAGTTGCTCAGATCGCATCTGACGGCCTTCATTAAAAAAATTCCTGGGGGAGGTTCCCCAGACCCCGCTACATCCGCCTTTTGCTGCCAAATCCAGTGGGGAAAAACTTGCCACCACTCAAGAAATCCTGTGCAGAACTCTGGCGAGTGTAATAATTTCTTTGTTATCCATATTATTGTTGTTGTCTTCTTTGTGAATAAAAAGACCCAACTCAAAATGGTTCAGCCACAACTAGAAGGAGACGACGAAATGACGTCATATTTCAAATACAAAGTCTGAGCTAGGACTGGAGAAGCAAAATCATGTTATGACGTCGCTTCCCAGAATTACGTCATTACACTTGCTGTTACACGTGTGCTTCGTTTGATTATTATTAACTCGTTATGTTGAACCATATGGATAATAATGTCCAGTACTTATCCCTGTGGGACGTTTTAAGTCGTACAAGATTAGGTCTCACTACACAAATACCATCTGCCACTGCCTTTCCACGTTAAATTACCCAGCTTCAGGTCAAGATTGCTAATAGAACGCGTTCTCGTTGGAAAGATTTCCATCTAGATGTTCACATCCGGCTGTCCATGCCAGTGGTGCAAGAACCTGGTCCGCTGTACACCCATGTCTCAAAATTTAAATTCACAGTGTTACAAAATACCATGACCAAAATCCTGCTAAAAGACCTTCCATTTAAAAATACAAATCATTTAAATTCTATCCTAAATATTAGAAGTGAATATGTGAACGACAAAACCTGTCACAGTTAGGAACTATTGTGGACCATGATTAATGAACTCTCACCTGTAAGTAAATTCTGTTGTGAGACTTGGATTGTTTTGTCTATTTGTCAAATGAAGGTTTACTTAAAAACTGTCCAAAGTTATATTGATGCGACGTTCATTTGCACCAATGAATGATTTTGCAATCTCTCGCAAGTCGAGGTCATCTGCAAGATTGTGATGAACATTCATTATAACAACGTTGTTCAAGCGCTGTCATTGAGTTCCTCAAGTATGTTTTAAGACGACTGAGAGCAGAAAATGATCGCTCTGCTGTGGCACTGGTGATTGGGATGGTAAGGTAAACGTGAAGTAGTTTTTTTTAGCTCCCTGAACATAAAACGTCCAGTCTTGACGTCTCGTAGCATGGAGACCAGCGTCCACACAGATGTCACCTTCTTCAGAGCTCCATAAATTTCTCGTGCTGTGTTGATGAAGTCAGGGAGGCATTTCAGTTCAAATGCAAGCTTTTTCAAGTCGATATAATTTTTGTACATTTCGAGAATCGTTGGGATTTCGGTATCGACTGTGTGGTCACGTTGGTTTGCAGCAGACATCAACAACTGCTCCATTGCTACAGGGACATCAATGGAATGTTGGCTGAATCTTCGATTAATTTTCTCGATTATGAGATCAAATACTTCAAAGTATACTGATCGGTAATACACCTTGGCATCAGTAAATCTGTGAGGCCAAGGTTTACTATCACGTGATTAAGTCAGTTACTGTTTAGAAGTGGTTGGGGGGGGGGGGGGGTTTCCTATTATAATCACGTCCCGTCGTACTAAAACAATGTCCTAGTAATATGATGAATTATAAGCTACATTCTTCTGAACTTTCCAGAAAATTGGTCGGTGTAGAAATAAAAATATTCATTCAAATGCTTACTTCTATCGCTTTTAAACGGGGGGGGGGGGGGGGGGGGGGAAGCATATTGTGGCCCCTGCCCCCCCCCCCCCCCCCCCCCCACTTTTTTCTGACGCCTATGTGAAATATAACCGAATTGGACGTAGTATCGTATACAACTGTTGTCGTAAAAGGAAAGTTGCCTCCCTTACGGAAACAAATAGCAGACGACAACACCGAGTTTTGCGTGTGTGAATGTGTAGGCTATATAAGCATGTGCGTGCGTGCGTAAATGCACGAATATGTGTTACAGTTGTTAAGAAAGTGGTCGAATACTGGGTCAGCTGGTCGAATACTGCATATCGTTCCTTGCGGTACTCAAACCTACTCTAGTCGGCGTATACCGCATGAAGAAAACTTGGGTCTGTTCAGTGAATAGCATTGCCAGTAAGTATTTACGAAGAAAAACAAATATTAGCAAATGCCAATAAAATGAACATGTTATAATCCTTTCTTTCTTAAATGGTCGAATACTGGGGTCGTTGCCCTATATATATATATTTTTTTTTTTTGCTTTTAATATATGAAAATATATTTATATTGAATATATATATTTACATACCATACAAAACATACAAACTAAAGGAGTCTCATATATATAAATACATGTAATTTAATACAAGGAATAACCCCAACATATACAACTATTTTTAGCCCCCCCCCCCCCAATGTGTATTTGTATTTGATGTAGTAATTTATAATACCCCAAATGTACATTTGAATTTTTTTAGTTATTAATGTTTAACATACAAATATATATATTATTATAGTTAAATTATAACAAATATTTCTTTCTTTGATCATTTATTAGGTGTTCGTGCAAAGGATGGCTCAGAGTATGAACCAGACAAGAAATAGCACAGACAGACATCTGAGGAATATGAAAAAAGATGTCGAGTTTAGTCATTCCAGACGTTTTTTAGAAGCAAAACGAAAGCAACTGAAAAGTGAGGGAAAAGGAAACAAGCTAGTCAAAGCCGATTCTCTTTCTGCAGAAGAGATCAGGATACTGTATGATAAGAAAGTTCTTGGTGCAGGTATTGTTATAAGGTGTACAGTAATATAAGAAGTCTATCATGTATTATAAAAAAAATTTAAAACCCGCTTATTTTACTTTATTAGTATACAAAACAACAACTACGTTTATAAATGTTTTCTTTCTGTAATCTCTCTATCTCCCTCCCTCCCTCCCTCCCTCCATTCCTCTACTCTCTATGTATGTAATTGCAGCAACAGCATCATTAAAATAAGGTCAGTTGAAAATATGAAGGAAAAAAAAAGAAATATGTTTAGGTATTATTTTATAAAAGAAAATATTTTAATATTTTTAGAGAGGAGTACTAAAACTCGACGTGGAGCGAAACTAGGTGATCACAGAAAGGTTATGCCACGGATGTTTGCAAAACCAGACAGTGCAAACTGTCCTGCCAATATGTATAAACAGTACAAACTGCATCACCCCTGTATCTGAAGCGAGATTTTATTTGTGCCCACACTTGCAAACCCATCTGATGAAGTGTGGTATTTCACACCAGGTTGTTGACAAAAACCAGCTAGGAGGGATGATGCATAATATTGCACATCAGGGTGACATTTCCGGGAGAAACGTTAACCATTCCACCTGAAAAACATTTGCCACAACTTTGGTACAGGCTGGGCGACCCCAACTGTGATTGTTTATCGGGGGTGGGGGACAATATTCAAACAATTAACGAGTAGTCCATACCTTCAATGCAACAACGGGAAGAAGCATCTAATCAGTTATCTGAGGTAATGGTTCCAGATATGCAACACACAAACAAACAAACATAAGCAGATTTATCACAACCTGAAATCAATACAAATGTGACCACAGCATTTAACTTGGCACTGGCAACAAAAAGGACAATCTACTTTCAATTCTCGGTGGTACCTCGATAACAGGTGGAACGACTAAGATAAATATACATACTGGTAAATGTAAAACAAAACATACACACACACACAAGATTCTGAAAGTTCCCAAGAAGAAATTAGTTCCAAAATGTGTTAAATTTTAAATTAATGTTATTGTTAATGATGATTGTACCAGATGGGATTAGTGTACCAAAGTTGTGCTAGATGTTTAATACATAATTCTTTCTTCCAGATTTTAAAACTTTTTTCCTAGATCATATACATGAGTATACTGCTACTTTTACATACACACATGACTGGAATCTTTCAAGAATAATTGATAGAAGTATTGAACCAAAGTCATGGTAAAGATTCCTTAATATTTTGTTATTGTTTATTCAATAAACTAATAGTTGCACACATTGTGGCAAGACATCTTTCAGTAAATTCCAGTGAACAGATGATAGAAGAAACTGTTTAGAGTACCAAAGATGTGGTAAATTTCAATAAATGATCTCTGTCCCAAATTTTGTTTTTTATTTCTTACATCTATACCACTTCATGCATTGTTAACCAGTAAAAGGTGATTAATAAATATGTCATTAAATGGGTGTTTTAACATTGTCCCTGTTATAGGTCATCGGACAGTTGTATTGGCACTTGGACCTATAACAAGGCCAATATGAAAACACCCATTTAATAACATAATATAGCATCATGCCCTTGTAAAATGATGCACTGTTCAAAACAGGTATTGCATTACCACATTCAACTATGTGGAACATCATTCACAGGACCGACTCTATCAATGTCGTGCACTCGAGGCGTACTGAAGTGTCCAGTTATCTGAAAGAGACATCACATGTATTAGAATGAATTAATGAATGTTTCACGACACCCCAACACAAAAATACACATCGGCTATTGGGTGTCACAAGTGGTAAGTATATGAAAGTATTATTGATATATAATTATGTAAAACCACAGTGTAAGGACGCATATATTAGAAAGACAGACAATCCGTAATTAGAAGATAGCTATTGACCCTTCCTTGCTAGAAGCAAATTTTCTTCTTTGTTTTTCTTAATGTATTTTTTTAAATGTCCGTTCTACACAGAGACGCATAATTCCTGCACACGGGTCTGGTAAATTTTTGAAAAATAGGCAATCACAAGTACCATGTCAGACAAATATTTTCCTAAATCTGACGCCACAAAGCTTTATTTTAATTTAGCCTGCAAATATTGTGAAATTTAATTGGCTAATCAAATCCAATTGCGAAACTAAAATCAACATTAACGTGTCGGAAATTTGGGAGATTCCCCCAAAAGCCTGTTTACATATTCATACGCAGTTAGTACAATACAATCTTTATTGCAACCTTTGTACATTGGCTAAGGGGGTTTGACTCGTTCCAGGGTCGGCGTGCCTTATACTCATGGGCAATTCCATGAAAAGGTCAACCTCCTACTCAATTTATAAATATTGGTTTAAACTGCAATAATTGGTACCCTTTTACGGTCCTTTGGTAGTCGGAAATGGGGGGGGAGGGGGGGGGTCTTTCTTTCAACAGCAAATGTGCATTCTAGCCATATTCTAAAGGCGTTTCCACACGACATAAGTTTCCTTGTCATCATCGACCATTATTCTACGAGGTATTTGTATCGTGTGGCATTGTATGTAAAGAGAATACAACTAGAGTACAGTTCAGCTAGATGCGCGAATTATATTGGCACATACTTTTGGTAGGACAATAAGACACTGAGTGACGGTGGTTGCCACAATGATGATGCAGGACGTGATGCCGTAGTTGAGGTCGTAGTCAAATTTCAGAGTTAGTGACACCGTCACCCCGAGGAAACTGAGCACCACGATGTTGTAGATGCAAACACCAATCATCTTCGAGTCGTTTAGACCATCAACTTTTACCTGGATGTATAAAACTTAAATTCTAAAATCACAATCAGCGTTAACAAATAATAGCCTCCATCCTGATTTCGAAGTAAAATATAGAGATTATTATACGAGCTTGTGTGTCATACTGATTTCACGAAACGAGTGTCAGGATTTTTGTATTGCCCGAGCGAGTACCACACTCTCGAGTGTAATAATTTCTTTATTATTAGTGTTACATTTTTAGGAATAACAATGTCTGTCTCAAAATGTTTCAACCACAACTAGGAGACGACGAAATGACGTCATATTTCACATGCACAGTCTGAGCTAGGCATGGGGAAGCTACGTGATGTTTTGACGTCGATTTTGACATCGAGCTGGAGCTTATTGTACAAGGATCCTGACACTGGCTTCGTAAAATCAGTCCACATTATCCAAAATATTATTTTTAATTAATAACAAGATAGGACCATGTCAGAACGTTTCAAATGTAACTAGATTGGATTGGATAACATATTAACGTGCCTATATCCAATTAAGGTTCAAGCATGTCTCTCCTGGAAACAATCTCTGACTTAGCAAGTGACCGAGTCCGGGACATAAGGTGGGTAGAAGGGGGTGAATTGGAAATGGGTTGCATCCAGTCAAGAAAACTCTTAGATGTGGAAGGTGTGATGTGCGGAAATACAGTTATTGAGAAGCCGGACCCGTCTGAACAAGAGAATCTCAGACTAGGGTGTAGTCGTGGTTGGTATAGTGGTGCGGGCGGACCCGGCTCGTGAGGATACGAGATAGTACCAATATGATCCAAAGTAAAGTTCAGAAAAGAGTACTAGGGATCGACCCAACTGCCTATTTCTTCTAAGAGTGAGACAGTCAATCTTCAGTTGGAGACTAAACGCGAGCATCCGCGGCGTTCTGCAGAATGGTCGCCATACGAGCCACGGAAAAACTTGAGCACAAAAGTCAGCTAAAACAAAATGACGTGGAGACAAGGAATCTCGCTGAAAAGAAATCCAACCTGGTGGAGCAGGCTGTCAAAACGAGCAGCGTCCTAGATTTCAATCAGTTCCAGTGGCCGCATCCATCCCAGCAGAAAACTCCATTTCCCTGACAAAAACAATACCAATGGAGGATTCCCAAGTCGAGCAAGCGAAAGCACGTGCAGTGTGCACAGGCGAAACAAACACGTCTTACCGCGGCGGGCTCCAGACTGGGAATGACTAACTAGAAAGAGACAACGAAACTACGTCGTTTTCCCAGATCCGCTTCTTTTGAGTTAAAATAATAATAATAAAATAAAACATTGTCCCTTTTTTTCTTTTCACGGCTTTGCCTAGGAACCTAACAGGTGTTATATATGTGACTGTAATGTGTTTTTGACGCCTAATTTGTTTTTGTCATAATCTACTAGTACATGTATTAAAAAGCGTTTTTGTATTTAACATTTAGACATGCAAACAAATTAAATTGAGAGGGTGTTTCAAACCTTTCGTGTTTGCAGTGCCAGGAATACCCCAAACAGCAGAATGATGCCTTGGAAAGTCAGCAGACAACCCAGGAAGTAAATCTGTTTTTGAGAGTAGCAATTTTTTATGCTTTCGCGTATTTCGATGTCATCAATTACGTTGACCTACAAAAACAAACGTTAGGACTGTAGGAACTCAAGTTCGATATTTATAGAATATTTAAACACACAAAGTCAAAATTGGCAGACTTTAAAAGGCGTAGCAACTCCTACAACTCCTGCCTGTACGGACAACACGTGTTCTGTGTGTAAATCCAGTAAGTCCAGTAGGGCCCTCACGAGTCCAACAAAATATTGTACTCGAATACTCGTCGGTCAAACTCGACGCGGACTCGAGTACCCGACACTTACACTAGATGATGGTGAGATTAAGGAATAAACTAAATTAGCATTGTGTATCTTAATTTCAGCGCTGAACATTGATGCCAAATCATGCCCTTGTATTGCATTTAAAAACCTTTTGATACGTGCAGTGTTGTGACAGACGAACGGCCAGTTTAAAAAGAGAAAAACTAGCGTATGTTTATATAATTATTATGTAACTTATATCGTTGATTATCTATTGCTGAAACTATTGTCATGCATTGGTCATTGTATTCCACCTTGTACGGGTAGACCCTACAGTCCAGTAATGATTGGTTCTCGTGAACCACGTTGTAAAGTGCAGTGAGGTCATCGGGAATGTGTGGAACTCAAACGGATACCAAAAAGAAGATTGGTTTTGTAAAACATGTCAAATAGAGAGCAGTACTACACCGATTCACAATTTCAGGTACCAATCACCCACCACCACCACCACCACCCCACCCCCCACCCCCCTTCTTACCTCTACAGGCAACTGGTGAACGACAATCTGGAACGGGTCGATAACAAACCAGACAATGATGATGGAAATGTTTATGGTTACAAGACCACAGACCATTAGCAACAGCTGTTTATCCTTGACAACCTGAAACAAAATGTTTGGTATACGAGGCTTAAAGGTATAAAGTCCTTTTTTTTAAACCCTACTTATATATGTGTGTCGAGTGCGACGTTGGTTATCATAGTACACTGAAATCTACAGAAAATGTACGAATCAGTCAAACAAATATTATGATAATAAATAATAACACATTTACCTGACTTTCTGTAAATGGACTTAATGTTTTGCATTTACCATAGTTTGACACCTAATAGCCGATGTTTTTGTCGTGATGGGGTGTCGATAAACATTCGTTCATTCATTTATTGTGTAATTGGATATATTCTGGTTGGCACAAAATAACCCAAATATTGTATACAAGTCTTAGGGTTATTTTGTGTTTTGTAATAACAACTGAAAATGGGGTGGTGCATTTACATCCTGATGGATTTGACCGTGCACTCGAGGATTTTTACAATGCTGGGTTTTAAGTAGAGTTTTAGAAATATATGTTAGTGAATCGTCAAGGTGTGCGACAAAATCAAAACACTTCAACTGATTTCGAACAAAACCAAAACATCTCACGCGGTTAACATCAATCAGGGTATTTTTGTTGCAATAAACATTTTGAAATAGGACCTTGTACCTTTAACTCACATATCAAATGTGTATTATTTCGCTGAGGCGTCGTTAAACATTCATTCATTCATTCATTCATTCATTTTATGTTTAATTAATGAATGTAGTACAAAAATGAGCTCATATGCACATACAGGTTGGACGGATTTACCTTCTTCTGCTTAGTGCCATGAGTGAATATCACATACACCCGCCATGTTTTAGCGAACAGTCCGCCAAATGCCAATGAGAATCCAACAGTCAGTGACACAAGTTTTGCCTGAGAAAATAAATTAAAATTTAAACCAATTTGTTTTTGTCTTAAAACCATCTTAATTTAACAGGCATTCTGAGTGTACTGCTAAACCAATACATGCTCCCTATCGGCCCAACGAAATTGCATATCTCCTAAGTTCAAGGGTCATAACTCTGTGGAAATGTGTAAATCGCCATGAAAGTTAAAACTTAATCTGTAACAGTATATGATAAAGCTATACACAAAATGTCAGCTCAATAGCTAGAGGTATTGTGACAAAATCCGGAAAACTATATGTAGGACGGAAAGGCGGAGATGAAACCTATAGTCCCCTCCGGTTGGATTGGTAGGGGATTAATACATAGATAGGGGCGAGATGTAGCCCAGTAATAAAGCGTTTGCTTGATGCGCGGTCGGTTTGGGATCGATCCCCGTCAGTGAGCCCATTGGACTATTACTCGCTCCAGCCAGTGCACCACGACTGGTACATCAAAGGCCGAGGTATGTGCTATCCTGTCTGTGGGATGGTGCACATAAAAGATCCCATTCTGCTAATCGAAAAGAGTAGCCCTTAACCATATGTCCGACGCCATATAACCGTAAAAAAAAATGTGTTGAGTGCGTCGTTAAATAAAACATGTCCTTCCTCTTTCCTAATAAATAGATAAACATACTACCACTTTTACCTCTGTGATTACTACTACTACTACTACTACTACTACTACTACTACTACTACTGCTACTTCCACTTCTACATACCAACTACTACTAGCAGAGGCGGATCTGGGGGGGGGGGGGGCTAAATTTTGCAACAGTTATAATTTTATTATATATTCATTTTCATCCCCCTCCAAACCTCCCCAAAGTTCTCTTGGCATTCCGCCTCATGTCATTGCCAGTGTTGTTTCTGGATCCGCCACTGACTACTACTACTGAAGAAGAAAACACTTTTTAATACGTGTGTGCGTATGTGTGTTTGCGTGTTTACTTATATTCTTAAATATATTACCTCACATGCTAAAAACGTTGACGTGCTCATGCTTTCCCAAAAGACTGTGCTGTAAAGTATTAGACACCCAACCATGGTCACGTTGTTGAGGTTAGGTGAGGACATCTTCACGATCCTGAACACAATTGTATTTTTAAATCGGCAACAGTAATACTACATATAATATAACAGAGGCGGATCGAGGGGTGGGGGCAGGGGCAGGGGCCCGATCCCCCTCTACATTCTGCGAGTTATAATTTTATTGTATATTAATTATATTTGTTTTAAGATCCCCCTCCAAACATCCCCCAAAGTTTCCTTGGCATTCCGCCTCATGTTATTGCCCCCCCCCCCCCCCCCCCATTTTCTGGATCCGCCACTGAATAATATATATAAACAAGTGTAAAAAAATATATATCAAAGATACCATCTTTTTGTGTGAAATATCCTATTGATACATATAAGTATTTTATTTATTAATATGAATTTGTGTGTTTTATTGTATATACCTCTAAATAATAGCCTGTATATTAGTATGTTTTAATGGTATACTTTAGCATTTTCACCGTTTGTACTGCGTGGGACTTAAATAAAATTACAAAAATTCTATTAAAACAAAATTACTATTGTAACTCACGATTTTTGAGATCACCACCAACCCATCCACGCACTGTGTGCGCCCCCAGGTAAGTTTACCGCGCTAGTATGACTTGTCAAATCATGGATATGTGCTTCACGAAACTATATTTTGGTTATTTTCTTTGGTATTTTCTTTTCTTTTTTAACACGTACCTGCTTTTCCTGTATCCAATGTTGAATGCCAAGAACACACAGGTGAGTACAATCCCCAAGCCAGCCAAACAGCAGATAGCGATGTACAAGGAGGAGGATAGTTCTCGTGTGATCTTTATAGTGGTGACAGAATCCTTAGGAATGACACCACCTGTATCATTTCAAAACAAGATACTTTTCTTTCTTTTTTTTTGATTTTTCAAGGACACCAATACAAAATAAAATATGAAACACAAATAGGTTTTGTTTTTTGCTGTTATTATTCAGTTCTTATGGTTTGACGCGAGCAATTGCTCTTAACCGTGCGTACACGCGTAAAATTAATTCCACGTGGCCGAAAAATAGCTTGCCTCATCACAATCGGATATCGGCAATTTATTTTACTCAAAATTACTTTGAATTTAATACAGGGAGCAACTGCTCTAACATATTACAGCAGAGCAGTTGCTCATCAATGATTTTCAAACGCACTTGGTAGTAGTGGTATTATATTAGCTATGGATACCTTCTACCTTTTTTCTACAAATACACATGTAGCACTAAGCACACTAGCCGTGTTCTTACATATAAATAGAATATAGCTAGGGGACACTGGAGCAAACTTCACAAAGAAGATGGTGCACAGCCAGTGTACACAGGCAGACTTCACAATGGATTTCAACAGTGTAATTTCCCTCACCTTTCCAAATAACTGGTGTGTCTGGCAACCACTCTATCTTATTCGAATAGTACAATCCCACCATTTGTTTTTGTCCACCTAAAATATAGCAAAACATTCCATAAACATGTAAAGTTTGTCTAGGCAATACATTTCCAAGTCTGGAGCTCCACGCGGTAAGACGTGTTTGTTTCGCGTGTGCACACTGCACGTGCTTTCGTGTGCTCGACTTGGGGGTCCTTCGTTTCGTTGTTTTTGTCAGCGAAATGAAGTTTTCTACTGGGATGTATGCGGCCATTGGAACTGATTGAACGCTGGAACGCTTCTCGTTTCGACAGCCTGCACGACCAGGTTGGATTCTTTTTTAGCGAGATTCCTTGCCTCCACGTCATTTCTCCGTCTGACTGTCGACTTGGGTTTTTTTCGTGACTCGTATGACGGCCATTCTGCAGAACGCCACGGTTGTTCGCGTTTAGTCTCTACATGTCCGAGCCTGTCCTAGCAGCACTGGAAGATTGACTGCCCCACTCTAAGAAGAAATAGGAAGCGGGGTCTGCCCCTACTACTCTTTTTCTAGACTTTACCTTGCTTTATAGTGATACCATCTCGTATCCTCCGGAGTCGGGCCCGTCCGCACCACTATACCAAACCATGACGACTGGACTATACCCTAGTCTGATACTATCTCTCGTTCAGACGGATCCGGCTTCTCAAGATCTGTATTTCAGCACAGCACTACATCTTCAACGTCTATCGACTGTCAATCTAGGGGTTTTCTTGATGGGATGCAACCCATCTCGTCCCTTTAAGCTGTGCACCCAAACGGCCTTAACGAGGCCACTCGCGTGGACATATCGATCGGACTTTAAACTTTTAGATCTGCCTTCAAAATTTTATGTTAAAATTACTTCTTCTTTTTTTAAATATTATTAAATAGTCCGATCCTCTCTTCTTTCGCTTATTTAATTTTGGACTGTCCTTCTAAAATGCTCCAAATTATATAAATATTCGGCCGAGCAGTCAATTCTTTTTATTTTTGGCTTGTAACCTTTTTATTTTTTTTATTTATTCTATTAACATTTTTACTAATTGCTATTTTAAAAATTCTGCCGATTTTCAACACCCCCCCCCCCCCCCCCCCCCCCTTCCATCCCGAGTCATGCCACCGATCTTATCAGAGGTCGGACTCGGGATGGGCGTGTTCGAAACCCTAGTGGTATATGGGCACGTTAAACTAGTTACCATCATCTAGGCAATATTCCGAAACTGTCGATCTGCCCACACCAACACAAAAACAACAGAACCCAATACAGCATTCTATCATGCTAATTCAAACACAATACGAATATATACTTAGCCAAAATGGTTTAGCAGTTTCGTAAATGTGCTTAAATAAAAGAAAACTAGTGACTAACAAAATACAATCCGACACTGGATTTAATTGAGGCATCATTTGTCAGTATAAGTAACAGAAGATTTCAATACAAAATGAAATGTGTGACTGTCACGTCGTTAAATGGTGCTTGGGATTACATACATGAAAATCTGAAAATTGTCAATAACATGTCTGAGCAGATTGGGCATGCAGTAAAACGTCACTTCATGCACTGAACGTGACCGATGTGGTGGTGGTAGCGTCATGGTGTGAGCAGGAATTCATGACATCGGACAAAACTGCCTCAATTTCATCATTCGCGGTAGTAACAGAATCATCACACGAGTTTGTTATTCCGTTCACGCAACAGGTGTTTTGTTTTAACAGGACAAAGCACGCCAGCAATCAGTCAGACTAACAATGGGACTTCTTCACAGGAACAATATTGAGACATTAAACTAGCTTGCAAGATCGTCTGACTTGTTCTCTACTGTACAGGTATGGGATTTGTTTTGTTGTAGGGTGCGAGAGAACCACACGCATATTCACAACGTCTACAACCTTAAACATGCTTTAACTCGTGAATGGATCTGTATCACTATTCCAGAGATCCACCGTCTCATCAGAAGCATGAACCGACGTTGTTAACATGCAATGCCGAAGGTGCTCAGATACGTATATGGATTTGTGTATGGATCCCAAGCAACATTTAACGAAGTGACAGTCACACATTTCATTTTGTATTGAAAATCGCCTGTTTCGTATACTGACAAATGATGCCTTAATTAAATCCAGTGTCTGATTTTATTTTGTAAATGAATGAATAAATGAATGAATGAATGTTTAACGACACCCCAGCACAAAAAAAATACATCGGCTATTGGGTGTCAAACTATGGTAAATGCAGATTTTATTTTGTAAGTCACAAGTTTGCTTTTATTTAAACACATTTACCAAATTGCTAAACTTTTTTCTTCTTTTTTTGCTAAGTATATAATGCACATTTTATGATTTTATGTGCATATGTTTAAGCTCAATAGTCGATGCTGAAAGGTCAGGACATGGCCCATCCATCCATCGATTATAATTTCAAGTAATGTAATACAGATTCCTCATAGCGTGGTCGAGTCAATCCAAGGATACTGTTCATTCTATGACTCATCATACCTCTGCGGAGCTAACTCTCATGAAAACTGTACTGGAACTCTGTTCTGTGTCGACAACATGTATCTTACGAGTTGTTTTACAAAGTATTTTGACATGCGCAAGCGGATAAATGGTAAATATCCGACATGTATGTAGTATTCCATTTAAAATAAAAATATCGTTTCTAACTAAAACCCATTTAAAATTCTGTGGGTTAACTTGTGCGTCATAGATCAGTCGGTTTATTTTTATACGTCAGAGAATTCATTGGATTATATTGCTGTGTCGACCAGGTTATCGCCGTGGAGCAGCCAATCACAAGTCTAAAAAGGTATCTTCAATGTACAACGGGTTAACGAACACATGGGTAAGTAAAAGCGTTTGGTACCTTGCAATCTGGAGATCATATACATTGCGTTGAGGTCGCCATTCTTGTCGAAGGAAATATTTCCACGTACCCCAGTGAAGGTTGTGTTCATGGCATTGCTGAACAACAAATTTGCCATGTCTGCGTTCTTATATGTGAAATCTTCAAGTCTTTCTGAACCTTCAAAAAATAATTTAAATGGAACCAAGATGATTGCTTTTATGATACTCTAAAATATGATATTTGCACAAGGCAGAATTATTAAGAACGTTTTGACAAGGTCGTGATTGTGTAAGCGATGATAGGTTTCGGACATAAAATCCTCTTGCTGCAGCTGCAGCCCACTGCAGAAAAAATACTGGGTCCCGATTAGTTATTGAATTCGAGCATTAGGGATGATGTTGGATTTAGCATAAACATTCTGGACTGCCTTATATTCCTGGCTATAATGTGCAGTGGGTATATTTTCAGGACTGTGTATACCGTTAGGAGTTTTCTATATAGGAAGACTGCCATTATCCAGGACGACAATACATTCCTACTTTATCTGGAATGAATGAATGAATGAATGAATGTTTAACGACACCCAAGCACGAAAAACACATCGGCTATTGGGTGTCAGACTATGGTAAATGCAACAACAATGATGATCAACATTTATATAAAAATGCAACAGTTAAAGAACTGTGCAAAAATACAAATAACACAGATATATAAAATTAAAATTTAGAATAATATTCAGTATCACATAAAAATTGTAATACAAATTCCGGATGGAATCGAAATGATTCCATCACATTTGTTTCTCCAAATATATCTTTCCGAGTCTCTTTGAGATGAGGACACTCCACCAAAATGTGGCGTACCGTCAGAGTATACTAACAGCGCTCACACTGAGGTGGAGGATCCTTCTTCAAAATAAATGAATGGGTCAAGTATGTATGACCGATGCGAGCACGACACAAGACTATTTCATCCTTCCTGCACTGTCTATAGGAGGACTGCCACTCTCCCAAGACCGGCTTGATGGCATGAAGCTTGTTCGCAACCACACCATCCCAATCATGTTGCCAAGTCGAAAAGATAAATTTGTTAATACCATATTTAAAATCAGTATACGGTACACCAACCCTGGCATGAGGCAAATCCAAAGCAGACTTGGCAGCAGAATCTGCCTTTTCATTACCGCTGATACCAACATGGCTGGGTACCCCAAAAAATACAACATTTTTATTGGGAATAGATAAAACGACACACTTTCGTATCACCATCCCAATTAAGGGATGGTCCAGCTTCATATTGCGCAAAGCTTGGAGACACGAAAGTGAGTCAGTAAAAATAATAAATTTGGATCCACTAGAATCCTTTATTTCTTCCAAGGCTTTAATGACTGTCCAAACTTCAGCACTAAAGATCGATGCTGAATCAGGCAGTCGCATGGAAAGTATTGTGTCTGGTGGAAAAACTGTAGTACAAGCCACAGAATTCCCATCCCGTGATCCATCTGTATACACAGGAATGTACACAGATGCGCCAGATCAAACACAATTTTAGGTGGTGTAATACACCAAGGTGGTAAAACAAAATATGAAGGAGCTTCCAAAGTGTCAGTTAACTCAATGTTGGAAAGCGACAAAAAGTGCTTAATGCGAAGACCAAATGTACGAATAGCATTTGGCCTTGCATCAAACAACTTCATATATTTGTTGTCAAACACCGCAGTATGTGTAGGATGTTGTGGTAAAGAGCTGAACTTGGTAGCATACTGCAGAGAAACCTTTTGCACGTCTAGCACCCAAACAAGGTTCGTGTGCATCAATGTACAAGCTATCTACAAGAGATGTTCTAAATGCACCAAGACATAGCCTTAGTCCCTGGTTGTGTATAGGATCTAGCATCTGTAAGTAAGACTTGTGTGTCGACCCATACACAATGCATCCATAATCTAGTTTAGACCTCACAAGAGATATATACAGACGGAGCATAACCTTTCGGTCTGCTCCCCATTCTGTATTAATATTAAGAGCTTTCAAGCCCTTCTTTTTAACATATTTAAGATGGGGCACAAAAGATAGCTTCCTGTCAAATATAACCCCCAGAAATTTAGTCTCCTCCACAACTGGAATTGGATTTTTGTCCAAAAACAACTGTGAATCTAAGTGGAGACCTCTTTTCTGGCAGATATGCATACAAACCGTTTTTGCTTTTGAAAATCGAAAACCATTGTCAGTTGCCCATTGATGAAGTTTATTCAAACAAAGCTGCAACTTACGTTCAATGATACTCATATTGGACGATCTATAGCAGATCCGAAAATCATCGACATATAACGAACAATCCACACCAGGTGTTAAACACTGGGTGATGCTGTTAATTTTCACAGAAAATAAAGTTACAGACAGGATACTACCTTGAGGCACACCCATCTGCTGTGGGTGAATGTCAGACAAAGTCGACCCCACCCGGACATTAAAAGATCTATCTCTTAAAAATTGAGATATAAAAATAGGAAGTAGACCTCTAAAGCCCATGCCAAGGAGGTCGTTTAAAATCCCATAATTTCACGTGGTATCGTAAGCTTTCTCCAAATCAAAAAACACTGAAACCAAGTGCCGATTATGGATGAAAGCTTCCCTACAAAACGTTTCAAATCTAACAAGATGATCAACCATGCTACGTCTAGTACGTCTAGTAAGCAATTTGTGGGATTCAAGATACCAGACAAGTCTATGATTGATCATTCGTTCCATGGTTATACAAATGCAACTTGTCAAAGCGATAGGGCGATAGCTAGTAGGATTGGTTGGATCCTTACCTGGCTTTGGAATAGGAATGATAATAGCTTTCCTCCAATCAGAAGGAAAGTCGCCAGAAATCCAGATGTTATTAAAAATATTCAAAAGAACCATCAAAGATGATTCAGGTAAATGTTTTAATAACTGTTAATGAATTTCATCTGGTCCTACTGAAGTATCATGGGCTCTACGAAGAACATCCTGCAATTCCTCCATAGAGAAACGCCTGTTGTACACTTCAGCATTTTCAGATGAAAAATTAATGGACTGCTTTTCAGCTTTAGTTCTGACTGATGTAAAAGCATCTGTACTGAAAGCAGAAGATAAATTATGAGAAAAGTTGTCTGCCAATGCTTTGGCAATGTCACGATGAGACTTGACATCCGTATCATTGACAGACAAATGATGAACTGTATTACTGGATTCTTTACCTTTGATTTTACGGATCCTATTCCAGACAGATTTTACGGATGTTTGTGAATTCAACTTGGAGACAAAAGTTCTCCAAGATGATTTCTTACTCTGTCTAATCTTTCTTAGAGCCTTAGCCCTAGCAATACGAAATGCATCCAGGTTATCCCCAGTAGGTTCACGTTTGAACCTCTCAAGTAACCTGTTTCGCTCTTTGAATGCATCTTCGCACATATCATTAAACCATGGTTTATTGAAACTCTTTGGCACTGCCGAAGTCTTAGGAATAGTTTCATCTGCAATGCCCTTCAAGATGGAAGTGAACAAAGACATGGGATCATCAGCATCCGTGATGGCAAATTGTTGCAGTCGAGTGCTGCACAGATGCTGAAACTGAACCCAATTTGCCTTCGCCAACTTCCACCTTTGAACCCTTTCAAGTGATGGAGGTCCATCATTCTCCAAAATAATGGGAAAGTGGTCACTACCACAATGGTCTGAACCAACTTTCCAGGAGAAATCAAGAAAAAGTGAAGGACTACAAAGGGTTAAATCTATAGAAGTGAAAGAACCACTAGCAGAATGAAAATATGTACGACTTTTATCATTGAATAAAATAAGTCATTTTTGAGAATTAAGTCTTCTAATTGTTTTCCTCTAATATTTACATCCTCGCATCCCCACAAAGTGTGGTGACCATTAAAATCTCCTATAATGATAAAGGGAGTAGGGAGCTGGTCAAGAAGATCTTGAAGGTCCGTTGGATTAAAATTAAAATAATTACGAGGTGGCAAGTAAACTGAACATAGAGTAATAGTTTTATGAGCCGTGACTGTTACAGCCACAGCTTGTAAATTGGTATTTAAAGTTACTATACTCTGAGGAATGTTTTCATTAACAAGAATGGAAACACCCCCAGATGCTCTATTTTCAGTTTCTTGAAATTTGTGATAGAGGTTAAATCCTCTCATGGTAATATGATCAGTGTCCTTCAAGAAAGTTTCTTGAAGACACACTGCAAGAGGATTATGTTTCTGAATTAAGACTTAATTCATCAAAATTGGGCCTAAGCCCACGGCGGTTCCACTGTATGACTGAATTAGCCATTAGGGGAAGTACAGTAGTTATCATAACGTTTTCCTTTGGATGTGGTTGTGATTTTTGTGATTGCGAGTGTTGTGATGAATCAGAAATGTCATCACTCACTTCCATATCCAACGGATCAAAGGGATTACTGATTGGGATGGTACGTTGTTCGATCTTCTTCAAACGTCCCGACCAACCTTCCTTATTTTTACTTTTAGTGCCTTTTCCTGACAAAGGTTTGCTAGGACCTGGCTCCTCAGCAGTTGAACCTGGATCGTTTTGGTAGCTTGTATCTAGGAAGCTTTAGTTGCCTGTCGCTGAGATTTTGTAATGTCAGAAACCTTCTTAAATCGGTCTTTATTATTAGGCCAAGTTAAATCTGTCTGAACTGACGCATTGCTCGTAGAGACCTTAACAGCAGCAGCATATGATTTACCTACTGCAACTGGTGTCATAGTCTCGACAACCTGTCTAGCCTCAGTGAAAGACAAACGTGTTTCAACTTTTACTGACTGAGGCCGTTTTTCAAACTGCCACCTTGGGCACTATCGCGAGTACGCAAAGTGCTTTCCCTTGCAGTTAATGCATGCCATATCATTTTGACACGCCTTGCTGGCATGATCATACTGACCACAACGATATTTATTTGGAGGAGTCTGTCTGGGATAGATCCCCGTTGGTGGGCCCATTGGGCTATTTCTCGTTCCAGCCAGTGCGCCACGACTGGTATATCAACGGCCGTGGCATATGTTATACTGTCTGTGATTTTGCATATAACAGATCACTTGTTGCTAATCGAAAAGAGGAGCCTATGAAGTGGCGACAGCGGTATATCTGTGTGGTCCTTAACCATATGTCCGACGCCATATAACCGTAAATAAAATGTGTTGAGTGCGTCGTTAAATAAAACATTTCCTTCCTTCGCTCTCGTGACTGGTTGAACTAATCTAAACCTGCACAAGACTGAGCTCGGTATTGTTTGGAGTCACTAAATGTAATAATAAAAGCAAAAAGTCATATCACTGAACCTTTCGCCTCAAGATCACTTGCAGTCTTATTCAAAGCAAGAGCTGCTGCCCATATTCCATCATAGCCCTTCAGACCGAGTATTGCAGCTGGCAAATCCTCGTAGTTGGTCAAGTTCCAGAAAATCTCCTGGATCTCTAGTGGAGTGTATCCCGAGATGGTCACGTCTCCTTTGGGGTTTATTATTACGGCTTCGACCGAGAAGTATCCGTCAACAGCTTGTTCAATGTCTTCTGAAGTGCAGTTTACTGACGATGACTTGGACTTCCACCAGTTTTCCGCGTACCACCCGAGAAGAAACCAGACAATTTTAGGCCCATACAGTCCAACTTTGTATGCCTGTTAAAAAGTCATTAAATTGACAGAAAATAAGCACACATCCATTCAATTTTGTAAAACAGTTTGTTTTGTTTAACGACACCACTAGAGCACGTTGATTTGCTAATTATCGGATATTGGATGTCAAACATTTGATAATTTTGTTTTGTACTCGTAGTCTCAAAGGAAACCCATTAACAGCAAGGGATCTTGTATATGCATTCACAGACAGGACAGCACATACCACGGCCTTTGATATACCAGTTAAAGTCACTGGTTTAGACAGGGAAAAGCCTATCCCCCACAGACAGGACAGCACATACCACGGCCTTTGATATACTAGTTAAAGTCACTGATTGGGTCGGGAAAACGCCTATCAGAGAAAGGGTCCACTGAAGTGGTTCGATCCTACGACGCTAACACCTCAGGCGAGTGCTCTACCGACTGAGCTAGATCCCACCCCCTCCCTGGGACAATGTATATCTCAACTATACTACAGCAAGAATTGCAAGTTAAATACTGGAAATAATGATACCTCGTGCGCGTCTGTAGGATGGGTCAAATGTAGCGAGCAACGTCTTATGGAGGTCAGCTAATACTGCCCGCAACATAACATTTTTAAAATAATAAAAATCGCTAGTATGGTGGGTGGACCAGTTTTGGGTAAACAGGTTTTGAAAATTCAAGCTACGGTAATAAAGATCATACTTCACAAAATACTCTGACTGCCATGTCAGCATAGAAGCTTCCAACAATAATCCGGGCACCACGTTCCTGCAAATACATATTTAAAAGCCATTTGAAATCTCCTTACTTAAAGCATCACAAGGTATAGGACATGGGGTTAATGGTCTAACAAAATATTACCTGAACAAAAATAATTTGATTTGTCCCTAAATGTACTTTATTCAACCATCTTCATAACTACCATACTCCATTTATTCATGACATTTTGTAAAAATAATTGAATTATGGTCTATAATTCAAAAACTCAAATTGGCGAGAGGGATGGCATGGATTTCACTCCATCATGGTTTAGTTAAGGTGATGCGATAGCTAGATTTGGTTTCCAACAATTAATGTAATTTTTATTTATTATCCATTTTTAGAGAAATAAGGTCCTTAAATCCGTGAAAGTATGCCTTTAATCATGGTTCCACGGCAGTTTATCTACCAAAATATTACTTGGAAATATGCTTAACAGAATTAAGTAAGAACCAGTACATATTTGCAATAACCAATAACATATTTGCAATAACCAATAACATATTTGCAATGGGGCATTGTGATGACCGCCAGATGAAGAGAAGTATATATTTCAAGTCTGCTAACCCACGCTACTGTGCCTTAAACTGTAGTATGTACGTGCCTATATCCTTTCAAGGTTCAGGCACGTTCACCTTAAGCCAAATCTCTGACATGGGCAGTGGTTGGGTTTGGGACAGTAGGGTATTTAATTTAAAGTGACAATTTTGATAATTGACCTTAAAAAGGTGAATGGAAAATTTAGAGCGCTAGTCGAAAAGTAAATACTATGGCAAATACTAATACTAATTATACTACTTTAAGTAATTCGGGCTTCCTGGTCGACCCACCATGCGATTTGCTTCAGATTATGTAGTAGCTGTCAAAACAACTACTGACTTCTTTTAACATGAAAGATGAAGCCCAAACAATATAATAAGAACACAACTGTGGTTTTTATGTGATGTGGACTTTTGCCCGACGCATTAATAAAAATACGCATTTTTGTTCACTCATGTACGGACGCAATAATATCATGACGTATTAATTACATGATTTACAGTAATTTATTGGGACGCAAAATTCTGTTTGGGCACTTTTTAAATCCAATTAAAATATATAGGGAATAACTGGTTAAAAATGGCGACTGCCGTGACTCTACCGAGCGGCATTCGTCATTCGACCTCAACAGGATAAAGCTGATATCTTAAGACAATAACCAGTTATTTTTGTTATCCAGCATCCTAAATAAAAAAAATAATAATTAAATTAACTGTTTTATTTCTCAACTCACCGCTTTCGAGAGCAGTAGATTCACGCCTATTGATTTCGCATACAATAACTATACACCAAAACAAAATAGTTCTTAAATAACATTTTTTTCTTATAATTTGAATGAAAACAATGTATATATATGAAAATTACAAGTAATTTAACGAAGCATTAACAATGGTGACAGCAGTTAATAAAGTTGCCGAGAAAACGTTATTCAAAGACAAGAAGGAAAGTTTAGTTTTGTGCTCCCCCCCCCCCCCCCCCAAAGAAGTTTCGCGCTTTATTTACTACATGACACGTTCTGTGAAATAGTTTCATTAGATACGGTGAGGCCAACATGGATGTTAAAAGTTTGAATATTCAAAGTTGCTCCTGAAAAGAGAGATCAATGGTGCTGTTTCCAAAACACGGGCCGCGCCAGGAATCTCCACCAGAGGAGTGTCGTTTGAGGTCATACCCTGACGTGACTACGTGTGTGTTATGACAGGTTGTCGGGAACATCGTGTGAATACACCTGTTTTCTTCTGTTAGGGAACTGTAATTGTTGATACTCACCTTGTGTAACACCTTTCGTTAAACATACATTCATTCATTCATCCATTCATTGTTGATCGGTGACTTTGTATGATGCCAGATGGTGGTACGTTGTTTAACGCAATTTCTGTACAATCACGCTGTGATTTGTAAAAAAAATTAAAACATTTTCACCATCTTTTGTTTTCAAGAACCATCTATCCAATCTTTCATCAGAGAGTGGAACAGTGCGGGTGGATAAAATCGATCACTTTTGTTACCAAAATGTGCGGCCGTTTGGAAGCATTTGTTTTGTAGACAAACACGGGATTTCTGGGATTTTGTTCATCGTTTGTGAAAAACATCTTTGGATTATTTTTCTTGTACCATGACTTGGTGTTTTTTTTCTTTGATGTCGCATGTGGTGTAAGTGCAATACAAGTTTAGAACGTCACTACTGTGAGGGGCGTCGTCTAAAAACTGTGCTATTAACTCCAGTTACCCGCACAGTTTCAGTTATACCATGGCTAAAATAACCTGCACTGTTTTGATTGCACAGAGAAAAATAAAGCTTAAGATAAAAATAAGAAAAAACAAAAACAAAAGTAAATCATGATAAATGGGTATTTTAGATCAAAACTTTTAAAAAAAAAAATAATAATAATAATAAATAAATAAATAAATAATGATAAAAAAAATACACTGATACAAACTATTATGTAGTCCTATTGAACTATTTTAACTTAAACGTGCATTTTTGAGTAAATCCTGAGGATTAAAAATGAAAATCACAATTTCGGAACACAACAGGCGAACAAGCGTCCATTTTGTGCAAGTCTGGAATATCGCCTCGAATTTCCTGCCATGCGTTGAAAATTTTAATGGCCAATCTCGTATTTTTGTATTTTGTTCTGCTGCTTGGAAATTAAACGTTCGATAATCTCATCTGTCACAGGTTTGAAATAATGTTAGATCATCCAAGTAATCATTTTCCATACTGGAAGCCAGCTACGATAATACGTAATCGTCAAGATCTAAAAAATAATCCGTCGAATCCATTTTCAGACCAAATCGCGTCACCGCTAGCGCACAACTGACGTAAGATCAACTGAAGTAAATGGGCGCGAAAGTGATTACGTCATAAGAAGGGCGTGGTCTCGTGACAGCTGTCAGTGTCAGTCATGGTACAAAATATTTATATCATGGTTTTGATTCGTTAAATAAATGTGAACTATAAATATTCATATGTGAACAAATTGCAATACCTTTATTTAATGTATATCTTAAGTACATACTTGTCTTTCATTTTCACATTGTAAATATACCAAATTGTCATGTTTATGTATTACATTTATACTTTTGGTTTACCACTGTCATACTGAAAACATTTGGCCCATAACTGTATTTAGTCAAATATTAGGCAAAAGCTAGACTGGAAATGATTTATGCTTATTAAATCTTTTTTGCAATTTATTTATTTTATTTTTGGCATCAATCAGTCTTGTTTATAATAGCAATATGTATGCAAGTTTGAGATTATGTGTGCGCTATGAAAGAAACAATCTTAAAATTAGTGGCGAGAATTTCAAAAGTTATGTCCCTTGGTATAAAAATCCCGGTCAATCATAATTACTTTAATAAATCAATTCTTTTACTTACGGTGGTTTAAATTTATGTTAGTGACATAAATCGGTTCTTTAAAATACTGCACATAATAACATATAAGAATTGTTTCTCATTTTTTAGGAATTTATCGATGTATAAAAGTCACAAATGGTATAAAATCGCGTAGCGTAGCGAAGCGATTTTATACTACATTTGTGACTTTTATACATCGATAAATTCCTAGAAAATGAGAAACAATTCTTATAATTACAAACAGCACAAGAAGTGTACCTTAAAACACTCAAAAATAATTTCTTTCGTTCTTACCGTCAACCATGTTCTGTAAATAAGCGTAGGAATACATGTATACATACTATTGGAAATTGTCCGCTAACAATAAAAATAAGTATTGAATCAAGAAAAACAGTGTATATATCTTTATTATAACTTCTTTTTAAAAAATGAAACAATTTCATGTGCAGATTTGTCTTGTGTTTTTCTATCGCAAAGTGACCTTGATATTAACTTTTGTTTACGTGTAGTGACTGTTGGTGTTGTGCGGTTATTTCGATCTTGGTCTTCCGTGATGACGTATTTTTATGAGGTTTATGGAAGGATAACGTTTGTTTTTCTTAGTGACGTCAGCCAATCAGAATACAGTAAATCGTATAAATTCGGAAAGTTTGTAATTATATACATATAAATGGTGTTTATGGCTGATAAAGGGTTATAAATTGATAACCTATATTTGGAAAAATAATTTTACGACTTTTAATTTGCAACTAAGGTGCTAGACTCACGTAAACAAATTTATTCATCATTCTAGTTTACGAACACTACCGATGTTTAACGATTAAGTTGGCCGTTAATGACTATAAAGCCGTAATCGACATGTAGGTATTCGGGGTCGCGTTTTGGGCAAAATGATAAAACGCGTTTAGAGTTGCGGCCCTTTGTCAGCAGAGGGTCAATATAACACGGGTAAAAGTGTGTGTGTGGGGTTTTTTTTCTTCTTCTTCGCCTCCTTTTCGTCCATTACCACGAATAGGGCCGATTCACTTTCGTCATTTTCGTTAGACCTATCGCCTTATGTGTCGGTTTTCTTAACGTTCATTTTGCTCAAATTCTACAACTGCTAATAACAATTCTACATCTGTGAGGCAGTTTTCTTCATTAGCTTATTGAAGTGTTAACGTTTCCGATTCAACAAGATCCATTTCATCCCACTCCAAAACAAAATTAGCATCCATTTATTAAGTTGGCAGAATACCAGGCGATAAATTTTAGATTGCTATTATTATTTTGTTTTATTATTATATATCATCAAAGAGAACGGATATTTATTCAAATATAATATTTTATAATATTAAATATGTTGTTATTATTATACTTATTCATCGTTAGTCTTAATGGGACATTCCTGAGTTTGCTGTACATTTTAAGATGTTATCGACTAACAGAGACTTTTTAACGATTGTAATTGCATATCAAATATATTTTTGTGCATAAAATATTAGTGGCTGTATATTAAACATGTTTCTGATCGTTCTAATATTTGTACTAGGTTTAATTTCATCTTATTTTCTAAAATATCGTTTTTTCGTACGTACGAAATTATTTGAAGACAAAATCCAGTTTGGGCTTCTTACAAATATTAAGACGACCAGAAACACATTGAATATTCTAAACAAGAAAATATATTTAATATGTAAGTTTAATCGTAGAAATATTTTATTAGTCGGAAACATGTTACAATGCAGCAAACTCAGGAATGTCCCTTTAATAACATGGGATCGTGTGTTTACGTAGATGGACATTTGGACGATCATAGCAGTCCACATGACCGGCTATCCCTCGAACGGCAGAGTACTCGGGCTATGCGACGTTATGTACATTACAGCGTTGTATTTGAGCGCGATCGTTCCATGTACCTTCAGAAATCTAATCCTTGTTTGTTTTTGTTTTGGAAATATAATAGTAGGACGATTCAGAAACCCCTAGTAATCGTTTTTGTCTAACAGTCTTGGTTATGTACCTTTACCTTTAGTTTGAGGATCTGAATTGCAGGATCAATGGCAATAATTTCAGTGGCAACCAGATTGATGTTAGATTTCTTCATTAGCGAAATTAGTTCGCCAGTCGCCTGCAAGAAAATAATAATATATATCATCTCTCTCCTGCTATTAACTTTGAGAGAACTGTCACAATTCCAAGACAAATTTTGATAGAATAAAATTATTTGATTTATCTGTCAGTAATTATAATTGATTCTCCTTATCTGTCAATAGGCTTGTAGGTACTGGGTTCGGATTCCAGTCGAGGCATGGGATTTTTAATCCAGATACGGACTCCAAACCCTGAGTGAGTGCTCCGCAAGGCTCAATGGGTAGGTGTAAACCACTTGCACCGACCAGTGATCCATAACTGGTTCAACAAAGGCCATGGTTTGTGCTATCCTGCCTCTGGGAAATGCAAATAAAAGATCCCTTGCTGCTAATCGGAAGAGTAGCCCATGTAGTGGCGACAGCGGGTTTCCTCTCAAAATCTGTGTGGTCCTTAACCATATGTCTGACGCCATATAACCGTAAATAAAATGTGTTGAGTGCGTCGTTAAATAAAACATTTCTTTCTTTTTTCTTTTTTATCTGTCAAATGCGACATAAATAGCATTTACTTTTTATATAACGAGGGTATGGCACGAACGTTCAATGAACGACGACAGCTAGTCAACTCGTTAGTGGGTGTTTAAAATCAATTAAGCAGCACTGTAAATTAATACGCGATCGATTCGGTATGCATATTATAGGCTGGATTGTGAACTTCCTCCTTCTTCAACACACAACAGGAAAGCGAAGATTCACCTATAGTCGTCGTTCCTGCCCATAGGGAACACCTTTTTCATACTTTGGAATTCACTAAAAGCTATTTATTTCTGAGCCGACTGTTTTCTTAATTGTACACAAAATAGCATATTTCTTGTTATTTCCAAAACACTTTTAGTTTTCTTGTTACGTCAAACCAAACTGAAATTATTTACAAAAAAGAACCTAACATTATTGTAGGATGATCGGACAATAACTGAATTTTGTATTTGTGTGAATGGTCGGGTTTGAGAACCAGATCCCCCATAACTACTAGTTTAAAGGAAGCTTCCTTGACCCATTAAGAAACAAAATCATGAATTTGGGTTATTCTGATACACCCCAAAACACCCCAACCCTATTCCCACCCCACCGGAAAATATGTGATGTGAACGCCCATCAGTGTGGTAGGTGGGATCATCAATTACTCGAGGTGGCCTCTTGTTTCTATAGGCGTACTTAAAATACATTAAATATTTTAATTTAACAATTAAATATCAACTATTTAGATGATCTTATCCAAAATGCATTCCTACACTGATAACCAAATAAAGGGACATTCCTGAGTTTGCTGCACTGTAAGATGTTTCTGACTAATAAATAAAAAATATCCCTTGCTGCCTGTTGTAAAAGAGTAGCCTATGTGGCGACAGCGGGTTTCCTCTAAAAACAGTGTCATAATGACCATATGTTTGACGTCCAATAGCCGATGATAAGATAAAAAAATAAACGTACTCTAGTGGCGTCGTTAACTAAAACAAACTTTTTTACTTAATGAGACCCCGCATAACATCCATATGTACTAGTTTAAATTAAATTACTGAAAGTTGTTGATCAGATTGCGTTCTAAGTCCTGGCACACGTCTCATCAAAGACAGGCGTGGCAGTATTGAATGTTCTATTTGAAGGTTACACACCACCATTAATTACTCCATGCAGTTCAATATAATTTCTATGTCAGAATATATTCTGTGACAAATACAATACTGTCGAGAGGGTCATGTGACTACTAATTTTAGGGAGTGCTCTCGAATGATAAGTACCGTGTAAAAAATCAATATAAGTCGAACATGAATCTTTTTAATTAATGGCCCTATGCCTGACCACCGCCTCTTGTTGCTGTTATACAAGTGGCACCATACCACTTGCACAGTTGTTATCAGTTAGTACTACATATATCAAGTTACTTCAAACCAATGGGTTATTTAAATACTACAGAGGCCAACCTACTTGTAATCATCAAAGAAAGATTTTTTTTAAAGCGGCAGTATCCGGAATATTTTTTATTATTTAAGCATATAGAACAGAAAATCCAATTACGTTTGGTGCATATATGGCTTTATGGAGATTCAAACCATTAATCTGACTCATTCTATTTTCATTATGAAGTAAATTACTCTTGATATCTACCCTCTGGTTGTCTAGATATGTTATATTTAAGATCCGTTGTCTATGATAGGTCAGTTAACATGAGAAAAGAGGTGTTTCACTTCATTATAATGAGAACTATAATATGCAAAACCTGTTCTTCAATACTGACTTTTATTAATACCATTATCAGCTGTGTCGCTCATTGTCAGCTAGAATAAATTAATGTAATCAGTTAGTGTAGTTTAATTACTTGGAAAGGCACAATGCATCAACTTTTGCTTATATAGAATAAACATGCCAAATCGGTTTACCAGGCTTAGATGACAACAGACCGAATGAATGTTAAAAGGGAATACCCTGGGCTTTCTGCGATTGTTGAAAATATGTCGACTAACAGTTACATTTTAATGAATGTAATTACATATTAAATATATTTTTAGAACTAACATATTAGTTGTTGTATATTAAAGGGACATTCTTGAGTTTCCTGCATTATAAGATGTTTCCAACTAATAATATATTTCTGCGGTTAAACTTACATATTAAATATATTTTCTTGTTTAGAATATCAGTGTCTGTATATTCAATGTGTTTCTAAAAATTATTTTAGGAAATAAAATGAAATTTAACCTAGTACAAATATTAGAACGATTAGAAACACGTTTAATATACAGCCACTATTGACTAATAGTATGTAATAACAATCATTAAAAAGTATCCGTTAGTCGATAACGTCTTAAAAATTGCAGCAAACTCAGGATTGTCCCTATAGGGTGTATACTACCAAATCAAATCCCATAGACGACAATAGTAACATACGTGGCTAAAACTCCTACCTGCAACGTATCAACCGACATAAACACCACGGATATAAATACTACCACCCCTCACACTTAAAGTGAATCAGAAAAAATTGGGGGTCAAGCTGCTCGTTTCTGAGATAACGGGTAGCGTCTATGACTACCCTAGTTCCGCACAAAATTCGAGTACTTTTTTTTACAGGTACCCCATACATGTTTCAAGCACAAGGCTACTTGACACATTGGTACTAGACGAAAACAAATTGCATATTTTTTTTACCCAGATGAAACTATTATTTTTTACAACCAACACACTCACATTTATAACCAATCACAGGACTTGTGGTGTTCACTTCTCTATCAAAAGTTCGGTGCACCTCGAACTTTGACCCAGCCGGAAGTTATTTGGTTTAGTACTACCTTTAAGAAAGGATGGACAAGGAAATATCTGTTTTAAACTAAGGCTATTTAGTATGTTTGGGGAAAAAACTCGAGGTTACTAGGATACTTGCTATAGATAAGAGGTAGCCCGCTGTCGCCATATTGGCTACTTCGAATTCCCATAGGCAGAACAGCATATGGGAACAGCCGTAGGGTCGATCGTCCCGTTAAAGATTTTCCGACTAAAACAATTTAGTTTGTTTTGTTTAACGGCACCACTAAAACACATTATTTTATTAATCATCGGTTTTTGGATGTCGAACATTTGATCATTTTGACCAATAGTCTTAGAGAAGAAACCCTTTACAAATGTCCATTAGTAGCAAGGGATCTTTTATATGAACCATCCCACAGACATGATAGCACATACATCGGCGTTTGATATTCCAGTCGTAGTGTACTGGCTAGAACGAGAATTAGCCCAATGGGCCCACCGACGGGGGTCGATCCCAAACCGTTCGTTTTACCACTGGACTACGTGATATAGATAAAGATGTGACCCTCTGTCGCAGGAAAGCATACATCGCGGCATGTAGGGCCGCTGGCCCTAGGTGTTCCCGTTAAAGGTTTTCCTAACTGGTGCTCAACGATAGTTTCAAAAGGCCAAGTCCTATTGCACATAAGGCAAACGCTCCAAAGCACACAAAAATACGTCGCATACTGGGTGTCAAACTAAGTTAAATACATAAATAAAGCAATGATCATCATCAGTATAATCAAAATGACTCGGGACAACACATTCAAAATTCACAAGTTGAATTAAAACAGGTGTATAAAAAAAAATACAGGTAAGTAAAATTTATAGAGAAGTGAACACAACAAAGTCCTGTGATTGGTGATAAATGTGAGTGCGTTGGTTGTAAAAAAAAAAAAGAAGTTTCATCTGGACAAACAATGTATGCAATTCTATTTCATCTAGTACCACCCACCGTGTCAAGTAGCCTTGTATGGGGTACCTGTAAAAAAAGGTACTCGAATTTTATGCGGAACTAGGGTAGTCATAGACGCTACCCGTTCTCTCAAAAATGAGCAGCTTGATCCCCATTTTTTCTTATTCACTTTAAGGGTGAGAGGTGGTAGTATTTATGTCCGTGGCGTTTATGTCGATTGATACGCTGCAGGTTGGAGTTTTAGCTACATATATTACTATTGTCGTCTATGGGATTTGATTTGGTAGTATACACCCTGTAGCAGACGTGAATGGACTGTTTACCATGGAGAAAATGTCGAAGGTCTGGTGAACGGTGGCGATGTTCGACCATTCAAAGGCTTTGAAGATCTCTACTTTTGCAGGATTGAGGTGCGTCTCCGGGGCGTTTGTTCTCAGGTACATCTTAAACCGAGACTTGTCGGACAAGGCTGGCGATGAGGTGACAGGTGAAAGCTAGGACAGACACACAACAAAAATAAAACATTATTTGATTACCAATTTTTATTACATACCCAGTTAATCTTACTATAGTAATAAAGACAATTCTGACAATAATACAAATGTTTTATTGAATGTGTGATACAAATATCAAATGCGTAGTACGTGTTCACCGGAATGACGTCATGTTCCTAGCCAGAAATTATATCATGTTCCTTTTTAGGCGCTCAGCGTTCCACCCATTCCATAAAATTCAACCACCTTTCCAGACGAAGTAAGTTGTGTTATTTAATTAAGCTTTGTTCAACATAATATAGAAAGGCTGTATGCAATAAATATAGAACCACATAACAGTTGTTTTGCCATGTTATTTTTTGCACGAGTTTATAGTGCGCAAGATGTATACCACTCTTGCAATAGCCGATGTGTTTGTTTATGATGGGGTGTCGCTAAATATTCATTCAATCTCTTGCAATAAATAATATGGCAAAACAACTGGTGTTTGGTTCTAAGTATCACATTACAGACCTGGGTATATCAGCTCGTGAAGAATGAATCAGGCGAGTAGAGGCGCCATTACGATCCTTGACTACATTCTTTAATGCATCTATACATTTTACCCGTTGAGGTATTTAGTTTATTACTAATGCCGTATTTACCGGACGGGGTGGGGGCAGTTGTACGCCTAGCAAATGCACTAAAATACCCTTTTAGTTCAACAGTGTTCTTTTTATTGGATCATTATTATAATTTTTGCATTGTTTTTCACTTATTTTAGGGTACGTGTGCGGTCCTCATTACTATTTCATTTGTGTTGGAATTGATCCTTCCATTATATTTTTATTTTAAGTATCAACTATCTCTTACGCATGTACTTGTTGCCATGCATATACCGTACGTAATATTATTATCTATAATAGTCTAACTTATAACCAGAGATGCGTACACACATGTACTTTCGCGTGTACTTAGATGGCATTGTATGGGACCAATCCGCAACAAGAGAAACTGATTAAAACAATGATAATTCACGTTTACCAGTAGTACATGAGCCAGACATCAAATATTTGAGACGGAGTTCAATATTCACGAAAAGAGACAAACGAGATGTTTAGTTACTATACCTGAAATGTTCGAAATAATTTGACAAAAACATTAGAAATCAAGAAACCCGTAACACGAATTAAAAGTTACTATATAAATATTTCCAGTATGGCAACGGTTGTTATTTTGTAATGGCATTTAACAGCCTTTTAAGTTATAAATGTTCTTTTTGTCAAGCTTTAATAATGTGTTGTATTACTGTGGCTTCGTTCCTTTTTACAGCCCTCCTCTACCCCCACCCAAATATTTTAGACTAGCCCCCCCCCCCCCCCCCTCATATATTTTAGGTTAGGCATTGTGTGAAAATCGTACCTGTACAACGTTCCACATGTATGACACCTGCGCTGTAGCTTGGGCAACTGTAGAACACATAGCACCAATGATCATTATTTTTGCAGGAGGTGTGTAGAAATGCTCGAACATGATGTTAACTCCAACTCCTGGATTGCACTGAGGAAGAGAAGAAAGAAAAACGTTATACGTTAAACGACACCTCAGCATATATTATAGAGGAAACCCTCCACCGAAACTTTGGCTACCTTTACCGTACATACACACATACCACGACGTTTAAATATGGAACGTATTGGTACGGGATAAAAACGCGAGTCCATCTGCTTCACGGTAGCCGTCACAACGTTGTCAAAACGTCCGTTTTACTCTGCCTTGTTCAGGGATAAGGTGGGGTAGTTTTGTGGTGTTGTTTTTTCTTTGTTGTTGATTTAGTTATGTTGGGGTTTTGTTTGCTGTTGTTGTTTGTGGGGGTTTTTTGGGGGGAGGGCGTTTGCCAACTGGATTTACTCACCCAAGTGTCATTCCATAGAAGATTAAGTCTGTAATTGGGCAGCACGTCGCTTCTTTCGTTAATCTGCTGCAGAGCGATCTGACTGCCGGCCAACATGGCCGCGCCGCCATTCCATGATCCGTGGAAGGGGTAGAGGCCGATCATGTAGAGATCTTTGACCATAGACACGTGGTGGATTAGTGAAGCGCCCAGAGTCATCAGGAGACAGGTTATTGAACTGTACTGTTGAAAAGAAAGTATAATGTTATCTAAATGACTATGACATGGTCCGTCGACGGAATGGAATCTGGTGAAGGGGCAGGATGCCGATCATGTATAGTTACTTGACTATAGACACGTGGTGGATCAGTGAAGCTCCCAGATTCATCAGGAGTCAGCTTTTAGAGTAGTACTGTTGAAAGGAAAATGTCTAAAATCATTTAAACGATTATTTTTCAGTAATTAAAGGATATAGTCTGACGATGGCTCCGTGGAAAAGGTAGAGACCGATCATGTAGAGATCTTTGACCATGGACACGTCGTGGATCAGTGAAGGTCCTAGAGTCATCGGGAGACAGGCGTAACAAGGATGTACTCAGCTAGTTCATGAAGTATTTTATTTGGTGGTCAACGTTTGTACGAAAGGTCGGCCTTTTACCACAGACAGTGCTGTAATTTGGTATTCGCTTAGAATGAAAAATACATCGACCATTGGGTGTAAAATAAAGGTAAACATTTTAATAAAATTATTATCAAATCAGTATAAAAATTCAAAAATTAAATGAAATCAGCGAAAAGAGCTGTGAGATTCACACAGAATGTATTTAAAACAATTCAGGGAAATACACTCATAGTCAGTATCGTGTGTTCAACCTAATATGTATGTGGCGGAACATGCTCTTAATTTCTTTTCGCCTGTGGCGATATTAATTGTTTTAGAGGGCCGTGTGCAGTCCCAGTATGCACTTAGACTAGGTGGGCACTTTGTTACGTAATACCTCCGCGCGACGGTGGTCGAGCTGTTCCCAATACACACCCAGACCAGGTGCGGAGGCCATGTGGCCAGTAGTTACGTAATACCTCCGCGAGTTCTGTTTTACGACCGGGGATTTTTAGCGATTGGCGACAGCAAGTCTGGCCATCTAAGGAAAAATACCGTCTCTGGAAGTTGGGGCAAATTCACATGATAGAGAAGGTACCGCGATGTGCTCCCAGGCGATATTCGGTTTTGTAATAAATAGCTAGGATTTTAGAGATATCGGGGAGAAACATATTGGACGGCCCCGGGGAACGTTAGTCCGATTGGACTTGGTAATTATATATTTTCTGCTCTGTTGTATAACCTTTAAATAGTTTAATACTGTATTATACCAATATTATTTAGACGGTGTTTCCGGTAAACTGACGAAGTAAATTGTAGGCTTCACTGTCTAAAATTATTAAAGCTTAACCAGTCATCCTAGAGGACCTAGGTAAACTGTGTGTTATTGTCTTTATGGTGATATGTACCAGTATTAAGTCTGTATTACAAGGTTACCGAATGAGTAGTTAAAGGTTAATTAAAAATTAACCAGTTAGGAATAGAGTTGTAATTCCTTTATTAATTAAGTTCCCCTGGAAGCGTTTCTCAATTATCACCCGTGTGGGTGTTGTGTCACGGTGAAGTGATTAGAATATTGTGTAAACTAGACACCTAGAGATTAACTAATTAAGTGATTAGTTCTGGGTTGTTATTATTATTGTTGTTGTAAGTAATTAACTGCGGCAAATATATTTGACAGCTTAAGGTTAATACAGATTCCAAAGTGTATTGTGTTTTGTTGTGTTTTCTTGTGAACTAACGTGCTATATTATATATACTTATATAAGATTGTATCTCTGATTACCTAGAGCCGAGCTACTCGGGTATACACTGCCCGATACAGAGATATCTAATAGATATACAGTTAGGAGAGATATTTGGATAACCGTGTTTCATTCAGTTACGGGTATTATAGGATCCCCGTGACAATGTATTCAGTGACACAAACGGCTCGGGGACAAAATGCATGGTAATGACTAAAGAAATGATTTATGTATATATCAAACTAGTATTGTTTTAGTCATAGATTTACGGTTAGGTGCTTAACTATAGTCCGTTCCACAGGTAACGCCTTTTTCATATTATGGAATTTACTACAAGTTATTTATTTCTGAACCGATTGTTTTGTAACTCGCTTGGTGTGTGTTTTTGTGTGGGTTTAAAAAAAAAAAAAACATATTTCTTTTCTTCTTACGTCAACCCAAACTGTAATTATTAACAAAAAACACGTTTGTAGAAGGATGGGACGGACTTTAGGCTTACAGTGTTTTGAACAATTGGTTCCTGATGTCATGGCGCAGGTATACATTTTATTCTGAACCTTGTTCGTTGTAAATGTAAACTATCAAATAAAAGCTAGTAGCCCATGGGCCACATACCGAAACCCTCCCCTTCTTAGGGATTTTTGGAGACAAGTATGTTTAGATACCCCATAATATATGAATTTAATATCTGCTTTTCTTCAGCCAAAATGTTGGTGGATTAAAAAAATATCACAATTTGAATAGAGGTACCGTTGCACATTTTGTGTCCCAAAAATGCCATATGGAAAAATTAAATATAGCGATAAAGTTGTCATCCATATACATTTTTAACAGATATAATGAATGATATTCATCCTATACTAGATGTTAATATTAACAAACCAAATAACAATGCAATATGTGGTATGAATAATGATATACTCATCGGCAAAAGTTAAGCAATGCCTGAAATGCATTATTTTCTATATTTACACACACTTAGGGCTGTTTGAACCTTTTATTGTTAAAAATTACACTGTATTTAATATATTGAGGCAGCATTATTCAAATATGGTTCAGTGTATCTGCCTATACAATACTTAACAAAATTATTTAAGGGCCCATAGATATTTTAGCATTTTCTTTTAAATATAGGGGAAAATACAACTTCTAACGTTGAAAGTTGTCAAATGTGTAACAAATCCTAGCCTAATGCTCATTTCAATATTTTTTCATAAATATGTGAATACCCGGTGTTTGTTTCGTGTATCACTGTTTAGAAGTCATGTATATGACCCAAACTAGCTAAAATAATATGACAGTAACAAAGAATGATATTATAATATACGGTTTACTAGCCCTTAATTAATTTTGATGAGTATACATGTATGTGCATCAATATTATGAAGATATTCCTCTTTACTAAACACCAGTGTTAAAAAATTAAAACATCAGTTTTGTGTGCCTACTGTAATTTACTGTAATTTCGTTTGCATTACATGTATCAATTCATCTATCTCACAGAAGTTCATATTATACTAGTCTGTGTTTGTAATATTTTTAGATTTGCCTTTATATTTTACATTGTGCTTAACGTATGCTCAGATGTATATAATTAGTACCTACATCGAATATTGTCATTAGCACTATGAAAGTTTTGACTTCCTTTCATATTTCTTTGTATTTTCATGCAATTGAAATATGCCTGTCATGTTCACAATTTCTGGTATTCTCCTTCTCCAGACTCTGCTCTGGTTCCTCCATCAGTATGTCCATCAACTGGCATGGTATAATATCATCTTTAGTGTTCCTTCTGAAATTTTTCAGCCATATGACCATTTAGTTGCGGAATAGCCTGGACTGCCTAATATGATTGATACCAAATGACAACTTGGAAATTTGTTCTCTTTATGTGCATTCTCAGAGCATTCTCACTGAATACATACATGTAGAGTGGAGAAAGCTGAGTACTGTAGTTCAATATTATCATCCTTGGTTTGGCAATAAACATTTCCAGATATTTCTCAAGATATAATATTATTTGTGTTATTCGCACCTGCAGAGAAGGTATATGAAATTATCTACTACTTAAATATATGAACATCAAATTTTGCTGACCTTCCATAAGCTAACAACATTTCAAGGAAGTACTGATGTTGCTTGAGAATATTCAAAACCATGAGTTTTTCATTCTACATAAAAGCACTGTTGGTATCATAGCCAGTAACGGCAAGCACAGCTGTAATTGCTAGTTGGTGTTTTCTCTGCATCCTTAAAGATGATGTGCATATCTATCTTGTTGCCAGGTTGAGTGTATACAAATGTTCGTATCTGGGATAGTGAACTGGCAGCAATGTATAGACATTGAAGTATAATCTTTGTCTCTGCATCTTCTTGTGTACACCGGCCTCGGTGGCGTCGTGGTTAGGTCATCGATCAACAGGCTGGTAGGTACTGGGTTTGGATCCCAGTCGAGGCATGGGATTTTTAATCCAGATGCCGACTCCAAACCCTGAGTGAGTACTCCGCAAGGCTCAATGGGTAGGTGTAAACCACTTGCACCGACCAGTGATCCATAACTGGGTCAACAAAGGCCATGGTGTGTGCTATCCTGCCTGTGAGAAGCGCACATAAAAGATCCCTTGCTGCTAATCGGAAATAGTAGCCCATGAAGCGGCGACAGCGGGTTTCCTCTCAAAATCTGTGTGGTCCTTAACCATATGTCTGACGCCATATAACCGTAAATAAAATGTGTTGAGTGCGTCGTTAAATAAAACATTTCTTTCTTTCTTCTTGTGTACTTTACAACACCCTCAGACATGGTTTGTATTTGAAACATGTACTTTGTCTCACAAATAGAACCCTCTTCCCAAGAAGCTGACGGAAGGGTTTTCTTTTTTCATTTAAATATTGTCTTCCAGTCTCTTCAGACCTGTGTAGGGATTCCTTAGATCAAGTGTGGCTTGGACGAAGAACCCCTTTCACATGAGAACTTTAGTGCCAAACCACGATTGTTGTTATTATGCTACTGTGGATTAGTTGCAAACCTTCCATCCAGCAGATATTCCCTGAAAATAAACTGTACCAAAGAGCAAATTGCAAAAGAACAAATTGCCATGGTCTCATTTGGTATTAGTCATATCACAAAGTCCAGGGTATTCCTGAACATGGTCATGGCTGAGACATGTCCAACGAAATACTGAAGCTGAAGTGTATGGTTTGTGATCTGATGCTACAACAGCTGTTGACATATTGAGGGAGAAACAAGAGCAAAGGCCCAGAGGAAACATGAGAAATTACAGATATTGTGAACATGATAGATTATATCTGAGTCAGATGATAAGACTGAAATAGGAAAGAAAGTCAAGTACTAGACATGTCTGATGACTATATTTGATGTCAATTATATACATTATAGGCATATTATCACAGACCTCTGACCTATTAAATAGCCCAGCAAAGTATTACCTAAAAAAATATAAATTGATTTGTCCCTAAATGTACTTTATTCAGCCATCTACATAGCCACCATACTCCACTTATTAATGAAATTTCGTAAAAATAATTGAATATTGAATTATGGCAAAGCTAGATTTGGTTTCCAAATATTCATGTAATTTTCATTTATTACCCATTTTTAGAGAAACAAGGTTCTTAAATCTGTGGTAGTATGCCTTTAAGCAGAATTTAAATAAAAATGTGTTTCTAAAAATATTACAAGCTTCTGTGAGATAGATGAATTGTAAATTTAAAACACACAGGCCGAGGAAAGGTACTTACAGTTGGCTGGTACTAAGAATAGAGGGACATCTTCATAAATATGAGAACATAGTATGTATACTCCATATACTGAACCACATTTGAATAATGAAGCCTCAGTATGTTAAAAAAGTTTCCTTTTTAATAATAAAAGCTTCAGGCAATCCTAAGTATGTGTATACATAGAAATTAATATATTTCTGGGATTGCTTAATTTATTTTGAGAAGTATATAATTATCCATACCACATATTATATAGTTTTGTAATTGTTATTAACATCTACTTTATAGAATAAAAAGAAGGATGAAGAAATAGAAAACTGTGAAGTTCACATACATCATATTTGGGTCAGTTATATACACCAAAACATAAATTAAGCATAATATAAATAGAACTGCAATTCTAAAATATTACAAACGCAACAAAAAAACAAACAACCGGCCATTGTAAGATGAACTGTTGTGAGATAGGTGAATGGTATATGTAATGTAGACTTGCCTAGAATGGTATTTAATTTCGCTTTTTATGTTTGTAAGACTTGTGTTTAATATAAAAATAAATATTCAAAATATCCATGTAAATGGTTTAGACAGCATCTACTGCACCATATTTAAATAATGCTGCCTTTAGATATTAAATACATCGCAATAATAAAAGGTTCAGAATGTTTTAAGTCCGGTATGTATATACACATGTACATAGAGAATTATATATCAGGAACTGCGTAACTTTTGCTGGTGAGTATACCCCCGTAGTTTGTTGTTATGAATTTTTAGCATGAATAGCATTCATAATTTGGTCTTAAACCTGTTCAAAATATGTCTGGATGTTAAAGGGACATTCCTGAGTTTGATGCATTGTAAGATGTTTCCGACTAATAAAATATTTCTACGATTAAACTTGCATATCAAATATATTTTCTTGTTAGAGTATCAGTGTCAGTATATTCAATGTGTTTCTGGTCGTCTTAATGTTTGTAATAAGCCCAAACTGGATTTTGTCTTCAAATAATTTCGTACGTACGAAAAAACAATATTTTAGGAAATTTAACCAAGTACAAATATTAGAACGATCAGAAACACGTTTAATATACAGCCACTAATATTTTATGCAGAAAAATATATTTGATATGTAATTTCAATCGTTAAGAAGTCTCTGTTAGTCGATAACATCTTAAAAACTGCAGCAAACTCAGAAATGTCCCTTTAACTTCAACATTGCCATGCAGTTGTTTTCATATGCTCTGTTTGTGATACTCACGGCATTTCAATTTCATTGCCTCACTATACTTAGTCATATGCCAAAAATGTACTATCTTTTGGTGAAATACATTCACCAGTGAGCCAGCTTTAAAGTGAAAGCAGTGATATTGTCCAGAATTATTTTCAAATATTTTTGAAATTAAGTACAATATTCACCTTGATAAAAAATTTGCCCTGTTAAAAATAAATATGGTGCTTACACTCAAACGTGCCCTACGGGCACACCCACCAACAGATTGCCTGCAAACAAGCTGATTTGAATATGTCTATGGATAGGCTTCAAATATATACTCATCTTGAAACATCTCTATGGGGGACAGGTGGGTATAGTGGGCCTACGGCCTATAGCGTTCTAGTTCACGTTTCTGACAAACGAATTTAAATTTGCAAGGATTGGTTATTCCGAAGAAATGGCGTTAGTACACAACTATACTAATCATGGAAATATCTTGGTAATTATGAAAGAAAAATCCCAATATGTACGTTCTTTACAATGAAATGGATGAATATTTAACGACACCGCTACTGGGTGCCAAACAATGGTATATGGCGATCATTAATATAAACATTATTATTAAATGGACTTTCGTACACACCCGTTGGTGAGAACATCATGCATTATGTTTGATAACACATGGGTGTTAACAATTTCAAGACATACGACTAGCTACTCCTTGGTGATGACCAGGTCACCAGTGTCAAGCATCCAATGAAAAACAACATGGTGGAAATATATTACACTGTGACAATCATGTGTCTGTGACGCGTAAGTTAGCTGCATGTGCAACGGCTGTAAATAACTTTTAGTAAAAAAAACCGAGGTTACAGTTTATTTAAAACCTGGTTTTTGAGGATATGTAAGAAATAGAATAATACATTCGTGTCCGTTAGATACCATTTATCTCCCAACTCGTTTAAAAACTTACCAAACTCGCATATGCTCGTTAGATACATTTTAAAACAACTCGTTGTGAGATAAATGGTATCTAACGGCCACTCAGGTATTATTATCTATATCCCGAGTCTTCTGCATTGTAAGATGTTTTGACTAATAAAATGTTGTAGCGACTAGTATTACTTATTATTAATTTTAAAAGTATTTTTAGAATACCAGTGCCTGCATATTCAATGTGTTTCTTGTCGTCATAATATTTGTAGTAGCCCAAACTGGATTTGGTATCCCAATAATTTTGTACCTATGAAAACATATAAAGGATCCACGGGAATACCCTATGATGTCCAAACAGATAATCAGTAACATAACGGTTGTATATGTGAAGGTCACAGTGACACACTGAATTAAAAACCTATAATTATGGTAGGCCATTAAAAGTAATTTGTAAATTTCGCTTTCTTAAGGCCCAGTCACACCGGGCTTGCAACCAGGTTACGACCGAAATATGTTGCAATCGTGGGCAAATCGTACAAAGAGCGTGCGACTGGTCGCAGAGGTCGTGGGTGATCGCCACAGCAAAATCAGTCGCAGCAAGATCGATGGTCATGTTCAAAACTTCTGACCTGCGATTCCAAATCGTAAGAGGTTGCAGACAGGTCTTACATGGTCGTACCACCAGTCGTGCATGCTCGCACCACCAGTCGTGGATGATCGCGAGTCCCACAGTCGCACGATTGGTCGTGCAACTGGTCGTGCCACCTGACAGTTGGTGGTGCCACCTGTGGTACAACCTCACGATCGGTAGTGCGACCAGTCACGACCAGACCCGACTGGTTGCACGACCTTACGATTGGTTGTACCACCTGTCTTTAGCTGCCCGAGACCAGTATATATGGAGCGCTTCTGGGGATTCAGGTCACTCTCCACTACGACGCCCGAAGAGGGAATATCGTTATGCCACCAGGAAGACTCGAACTTATGTCGGTCCGGCTCCAGATGGAACAGCAACAACAGCTGGGTGCTGTAGCCGCAGCTGTACTTCTCCGACGAAGAAACCAGCGCATAGAGAGACGTCGGCGCCAGTACTGGGTGCGTCCCTGGTACTGATCCTGATGAACGATTGAGAGCCTTTTATATTTGATTGAATGACCTGCGACCGATCGCACGACTGGCTGCGACTGAATGCGATCAGTCGTGCAACTGGTCGTAGGTATACACGACTGATCGTACGAGTGGTCGCAGGTAGACACGACTGATCGTGCTACTAGTCGCACGATTACCTACGACTGATCTTGCGATCAATCTTCTCCAATCGTTGGTGATCGCACGACCAAGTGTGCCACCAATCGTACGATGACCTACCACCAGTCTTAAAAGCAATCGCAGCATGCGACCGCTATGGAGATCGTCGCAAACATTGCCGATTGGTCGTATCTCTGCCAAATCGCCACCAATCGCACGATCCAGAAATCGTACGATCCGGTGTGACTGGGGCTTTAGGTATAAATATTCCACGATTGCAGAGTTGTAAACGTTAAAATTAAAAATGTATCGCCTTACTACAAATGTGACATCACAGGTAATTCCCGCGGATCCTTCATATATATGTGGAAATCCAATGAAATTTGACCATGTGCAAATACTACGTCGACCACAAACATATTTAATATACATACAACCGCTAATATTTTATTTAGAAAACTATATTGAATATATAATAACAGTTGATATACATTCTCTGTTGGTCGACATCATCTCAACAATCGTCTACATCTCAGGATAACGGATTTAAAGGAACATTCCTGACTTTGCTGCAAATTTTTAGAAAGAAAGCAAGAAATGTTTTATTTAACGACGCACTCAACACATTTTATTTACGGTTATATGGCGTCAGACATATGGTTAAGGACCATACAGATTTGGAGAGGAAACCCGCTGTCGCCACTATATGGGCTACTCTTCCGATTAGCAGCAAGGGATCTTTTATTTGCGCTTCCCACAGGTAGGATAGCACAAACCATGGCCTTTGTTGAACCAGTTATGGATTACTGGTCGGTGCAAGTGGTTTACACTTACCCATTGAGCCTTGCGGAGCACTCACTCGGGGTTTGGAGTCGGTATCTGAATTAAAAATCCTATGCCTCGACTGGGATCCGAACCCAGTACCTACCAGCCTGTAGACCGATGGCCTACCACGACGCCACCGAGGCCGGTCAAATTTTTAGATGTTATCGACTAAGATAGACTTTTTAAAGATTGTAATTACATATCAAATATATGTTTCTGCATAAAATATTAGTGGCTGTATATTAAACGTGTTTTTGATCGTTCTAATATTTGTACTAGATTAAATTTCATTTTATTTCCTAACATATGTTTTTTTCGTACGTACGAAATTATTTGAAGACAAAATCCAGTTTGGGCTTCTTGTAAATATTAAGGCGACCAGAAACACATTGAATATACAGAGATTGATATTCTAAACAACAGAATATATTTAATATGTAAGTTTAATCGTAGAAATATGTTATTAGTCGAAAACATCTTACAATGCAGAAAACTCAGGAATGTCCCTTTAAAATAAACAGTGTACATCTGATAAAGAGTCGTATTCACGAAAGACTCAATGACGCATATCAATATAGCATACTCCGATCCTCTCTTCCTTTCTCATTTATTTTTGGACTGTCCTAAAATGCTCCAAATTATGTAAATATTCGGCCGAGCAATCAATTCCTTTTAATTTTTGGCTTGTTACTTTTTATCTTTTTTTAATTCTATTAAGTTTTTCACTAACTGCGATTCCAATTTCTGCCCATTTCCAACTCGCACCCCCTCCCCTTCTGCCACTGGCGAAGTCAGATATTGGTCTCGGTAGACACGTCTTGAACCTTAATTGGATATAGGCACGTTAATATGTTATCCTATCCTATTCTAACATGGTATAGCAAAATTAAATGATTAGACCATGAACACAATGTTTGAAAACATTACAGATGCTTGCCGAACTCATTTAAAAACCTTTCATTTCATTTTCATTCATTTCAACTCATTTCGTGCTTATATCCAATTAAGGTTCAGACACGCTGTCCTGGGCACACACCTCGGTTATCTTGGCTGTCTGTCCAGGACAGAGGGTTAGTGGTTCGTGAGAGAAGAGGTGTAGTGGTCTTACACTCGCTATGGGTGGGAGCCGGTACCGGGTTGCGAACCCTGTACCTATTAGCCTTATGTCCAATGGCTTAACCACGACCCCACCGAGGCTTTTACGAAATACGAGAATTTATGTTGTATACGCCACTCTCAAGAAACCCCAGAATGATGTTGCCACTCCTGCACAACGGTAAGCAACAGATTATGGTGTAAGAAATACGACGCGACACGACACTGATAGTATCAAACAACACTGCCTTAAAGAGACACACTAAAAGAGTTAACTATTTAAGAATAATTCTTGAAAATACTAACCATCGTTCTAGAGTCGTCTTCTAAATTATCCTAAACGCTCGAACGTGGCAACTGAAACCTTTGCTTCCGTACACTACAAAGAAAAACATCTAATTCGTTTTATGTTGGATTGTCTCTGCTGCAATCCGCCAATGAGGCACTCGCAGGAATAAAGACCCAAGTGCACTCTACACACCTGTCATCCGATTGGTAGCATGCAATATATGACAATACGTATTTCAGCAAATAGAAAATTGGCTATGCATACCTATGACATTGTATATACTCTCTCTCTCTCTCTCTCTCTCTCTCTCTCTCTCTCTCTCTCTCTCTCTCTCTCTGTGTGTATTTATCCGTGTCTTCCCCACCCCACCCTCTCTCTCTCTCTCTCTCTCTCTCTCTCTCTCTCTCTCTCTCTCTCTCTCTCTCTCTCTCTCTCTCTCTCTCTCTCCTCCTCTCCCTCTCTCTCCCACATCTCTCTCTCTCTCTCTCTCTCTCTCTCTCTCTCCTCTCTCTCGTCTCGTTAATCGGTATTTGTCTCGGCAGAGCTTCGACAAATACCTATTAACATAGACTCGGTTGATATTTTTCATATTAAAAAATACTCGTGACGAATCCTCTATTTATATATACTAAAACGCAAAAGAAACGCAGGTCCTGAAAATGCGAAAGAATTGCACTTTGTAAAGCAGTATCTTTGGTGGAATTGAACCTCAACTGTGTTAAAGGACATGGCACACACCCACACCGCAGTCCCACCTGCGTGTCAATTTCATTACCTGTGTGACGTCACGAATTCTCAAAACACGTTGTTTGCACGTGCTGGATCATCCGTATCATGAATCCAGTGCAAACACACTCATTGAAATGCTTATAAAGCCTACACACCTGGATTTAATCGCATAAATTCAATTTGAGTAGTGACAGACAACAGAATCACATTTTAAAAATGCCGCGACTGACGCAACTCCAGCGAGGGATGGCCATCGGGATGTTGCAAGCCGGACAGACCCGTACTGCTGTAGCCAGACAATTGGGATGTCATGTTTCGACAATCGCACGCCTTTCTCAACGTCACCAAATCACTGGATCTGTGAACGATCGACCACGCACCGGCCGCCCGAGGGTGACAACCGCAGCCCTAGACCGGTACATCCGGGTGACCCACCTTAGGAATCGGATGCTGCCAGCAGCTAACACCGCTCACCAGGTGCGTGGTCCACGTGGTCCAGTGTCCGCCGATACCGTCCGACGCCGTCTGAGGGCAGCAGGACTCCGTAACCGCCGTCCTTATGTGGGACCAATATTGACCCCTCGGCACCGCCAACAACGTCAACAGTGGGCGCAACAACATCAAAGATGGCGACGTGGCCAGTGGCAACAAGTTCTGTTTACTGATGAGAGCCGTTACAATGTTTCCAACGCTGATGGCCGAATCCGAGTATGGCGACGTCGACATGAACGTTACTCCGACTGCTGCGTTTCTGCAGGCCGACCGATGGGGCGGGGGTAGTGTGATGGTGTGGGGTGGGTTCTCATTCAACCACAGAACACAACTTCATGTGTTCAGACAACGCGTTAATGCCGCCGTGTACCAAAATGACGTCATCAACAATCACGTCGTTCCCTTCTTTGCCGCTCACCCACGTGTGCGCTTGCTGCAGCAAGACAATGCCAGGCCGCACACTGCCAGGGCAACACAGGCGTTGCTGGCTCAGCACAACATCCCAACGTTGCCGTGGCCAGCCTTATCACCGGACATGGCGCCTATCGAACACGTCTGGGATGAAATCGGACGTCGCCTTCAGGCTCGCGGACAACCTCAGAATATGCAGGCGCTGGAGGCAGCATTGGTCCATGAATGGAACTCACTCCCTCAGGCATTCTTTCAACGGCTTGTCAACTCAATGAGGAGACGTTGCACTGCCTGTTTGAATGCCCAGGGTGGTCACACGCGATACTGACTTTGACAATGCTACAGGTCGTCTCTTTCACATTTTTAACATGGACCCCCACCCTACTTTATGACATGAAACAATAGCCAAAAAGGAATTCAATCACAAATTTCCAACACCAATGTGTGCCGAATTGGTGTAGCTCCAAAATAAATGTTGAAATCTTCATTTCGTTTTGTTTTTTTAATATTTTATATCCAATTTAATGAGAACCTGCGTTTCTTTTGCGTTTTAGTATAATATAATATGCGTTTTTTCTTTGAAATATATATGTATCGAGTAGCTGTTCGGGCAGGGATCCTTAAGGGACGCTATACCAGAAACAGATTCGATATGTGCACCCAGCAGTTGCATAGCATTGAGGACATGTCTAGAGACGGTGAAGTTGGCCTACGTCAGGCAGTGCAGAGTGAGTCCAGGTGCGGTGGTCAGGGCTATGCCAAATGCAACTGTGCAGCCAGTGGCAAACAATGTCGGACAAACCGATGTAAATGTTTCAAGTCAGGTGTGAAATGCAACAGCAGGTGACACTCCAGTATTACATGTGCCAACAAGAACTGAACTGTAGACTCTCATGACTATCACCAATATAGGATATGTTAACATGACCTGTCAATAAAATACTAAGTAAACCTCAACACGACTCTCGTTTTCTTTAATTAAGCAGTCAGTCAATCTGTCTTTAAATCAGGCTAATTTTTCAGTCAATATGTATATTGACTGAAATTTTCAGTCAATATTGCCTGCCTGATTATAGACATTGACTGTAACATATATACATTATTGCTGGCTGTCTGTGTTATTGATTTTCTTGAGTTAATACTAAACGTGTGGATGAAAGCTATTTGTAATTTGATCATCCACATTAAGCTAATGGTGACCTATGAGTCAACACTGTCTGTTTTTAACTAGTAGAGATGTTAATTCGAAATCCCTGTAACCATTGGTTTGTTTTAAATTAGCTCATTGCGTGGTTTGTTGTATTGGGATTTTTTCCTGAGGGTGAACAGGACACGTTTTATCGAATTAAGTCTTCCGTGGTGTTTATACATCATATTTCGACGATATACTCGTTTGTTTCAGTACAAGGTGTCTTCGGTGAGTATTTGCTTAAAGGGACATTCCTGAGTTTGCTGCATTTTAAGATGTTTCTTCGATTAATCTTACATATGAAATATATTTTCTGGTTTAGAATGTCAGTGTCTGTATATTCAATGTGTTTCTGGTCGTCTTAATATTTCTAAGAAGCCCAAACTGGATTTTGTCTTCAAATAACTTCGTACGTGCGGAAAAATTTATATTTTTGGAAATGAAATGAAATTTAACATAGTACAAATATTACATCGATCTAAAACACGTTTAATGTACAGCCACTGATATTTTATGCAAAAAAAAAATATTTGATATGTAATTACAATCGTTAAAAAGTCTGTTGATAAGTCGATAACATCTTAAAAAGTTCAGCAAACTCAGGAATGTCCCTTTAAAGGCATACTGTCACAGATTTAAGGAACTTATTTCTCTAAAAATGGATAATAAATAAAAATTACATTAATTGTTGGAAACCAAATCTAGCTATGGCATCACCTTAACTGAACCATGATTTTAGTTTTTGAATTATGGACCATTGCCATAATTAAATTATTTTTTACAAAATGTCATTAATAAATGGAGTATGGTGGTTATGAAGATGGCTGAATAAAGTACATTTAGGGACAAATCAAATTATTTTTGTTCAGGTAATACTTTGTTAGACCATTAAATAAGTCCGTGGTCTGTGACAATATGTCTTTAAAGGGGCATTCCTAAGTTTGCTGCGCATTTTAAAGGGACATTCCCGAGATTGCTGCATTGTAAGATGTTTCCGACTAATAAAATACTTCTACGATTAAACTTACATATTAAATATATTTTCTTGTTTAGAATATCAGTGTCTGTATATTCAATGTATTTCTGGTCGTCTTAATATTTGTAAGAAGTCCAAACTGGATTTTTCTTCAAATAATTTCGTACGTACGAAAAAAACTTTTTTAGGAAATAAAATGAAGTTTAACCTAGTACCAATATTACAACGATTAGAAACACGTTTAATATACAGCCACTAATATTTTATGTAGAAAACTATATTTGATATGTAATTACAATCGTTAAAAAGTTATCGACTAACGGAGACTTATTAACGATTGTAATTACATATCAAATATAATTTTCTGCATAAAATATTAATGGTTTTATATTAAACGTGTTTCTCATCGTTCTAATATTTGTACTTTGTTAAATTTTATTTTATTTTCTAAAATATTTTTAGGCTTTGGGCTTCATACACATATTAAGACGATCAGAAACACATTGAATATACAGACACTGATATTCTAAACAAGAAAATATATTTAATATGTAAGTTTAATCGTAGAAATATTTTATTAGTCGGAAACATCTTACAATGCAGCAAACTCAGGAATGTCCCTTTAAATCTCCTCTGAACAGCCCGCCATGCCGGCCAAGTTCATGCATGTGTAATACGCGCATATATTATTATGTGTACGGTATAAATTATCCTACTAATGTAATAGGCGCATATATTGTTATATGTACGGTATGAATTATTGCACGTGGTACGGATGTGAGGATGCACGAGATTCTGGTGAAGGACATGTTTAAAGGTTGCATAGTACCAAAGAAGAGAGTACCGTGTCAAAGTTCGACGTGCACCGTCAAATATTTACGGAGTAAAAGCAGCTGTGGGTGTGATTGGTAGTAATATGTGACATTGATTATTTGTGCAAATACTATTATCCATTGACAATAAATAAATACACTTTTATTTGTTATACAGTTGTTATGCAGTATATACCAGAGGTTGAAACTAATGCGGGGTACCCCCAAAAATGGAACTGCAATTTTCAGCAAAAATGACGGTTGCTATTAAAAACATAAATTAAATCTCTTAAATGATACGTGACCCCCCCCCCCCCATTTTCTTGCAGCTAGATTAGATGTGAGGTGCCACACTTTCTATTGCTGTACTTCCTGGGTGTGTTGAAACGCTGCTTATATCAGTTTTATTAGTAAACGTTAACATTATTGGCAATAGGAATTGATTTGGTCTAATGGAACCTATAGGGTTGAACAGGGAGAGAGGATAGAAAAAAGTGAACAGAGAATTATAAGGCTGGTGATACGGTGATACAAGAGAGAGCAAGAATAAGAAGAGGTAGGTGAAATAGTGAATGTTACATTGGTGGCAGCGGTGGGATTTGTTTTGGTTGTCATGGTTGCTGTGGGATAGCATTTCGTTGCTCACACGCGTGATATGTGGTGGAATTCATAATATATGACAGAAAAGTTGTGTGTTTTGGTGACTGATTCGAGGGGTAACAATTTTGACAATCCCAGCCAATATTTGCCGCCACGAGATTTTACGCTGAAGTTTGTCATTCAGAAGGGGGCGACGGTTGATGAGTAGCGAGGGTTAACGTTACAATTTTTGACTGATAATTACCAGTGTGCTAATCAACATTTATATGTGAAACGTGCTGCAGGAATTAATGATCTGTTGATTCGAAAATGTGGTGATAGACCGGATGTTCGTGCTTAAAGGTGTTTGGCGGACTTGTCGGCAGATACCATTATTGACAAACTCAAGTTGTTCAAGGAAACCATCAAGGAACATTATCCCAATTCATTACTTGGTACTATATCTATACCTTTGGCCTCATTACAACTGATTTATGATAATAAACATTCAACACAGGAGTGCATGTTTACAGATCAAGAACGGGAAGATCAGCAGCACATTTTAAATGCAAAACTTGATGTTATTAACAAATGGATTCGGCGTGAGAACAATTCACTCCAGGAACCACACTTGCATGGGTGCAACCATGTAGACTGGGCACAGCATATATCAAATTGTGTAAGCGACGTCGCAATAAACGGAGTCGGCCAAGACTTCGGGTTCGTTGCATGTTTAACAAATTATATGATGGACTGCATACCACGAGTGACATTAAACATTTGTGGTATGATGTGGTAGCAGCTTTTCTTCAGGAAATCAGATACACAACTGAGGGTAGACGTTGGTTAGGACTCACTGATGACGAGGAATCTACAGACACTGATGATAATTATTCTAAACGTCGCCGTACACGATAAGTGGGGTTTTTTTGTTGTTTTTTTCTTTTATGTAGTGTGTTGGTTGTAGCATTTGGTTGCCACTTTCTTTCAGTCTTTACAATGTCCGAGATATTTTGACACAGTCTTCTCCCCCTAAGTTTGAAGGGAATCAGGGTGATGATTTTGAAAGTTGTTTTTTACGTTTTACTGCTTGGGCTGCTGTCCATGCGCCGAAACATAATGGTCAGATTAAATTGTTTCCGACCCTCCTTGGGATCCAGCATTTTGTATACCGTATATGGTCTAAACCAATGTTTCTGTACATCAGAACTTTGGGGCAAAGCAAGAATCAGATAACTTTAGTTTTGATTTGAATGATACTAAGTTGTCTTTAGGTGAACGAAGGCGAGTTGTACATCTGTTAAATGACTTCAATGATGTAGTTTCTAGTTCATCGGATGATGTTGGCAGAACTAGTGTGTTGAAACATACTATTGATACAGGTGATGCTCGGCCTATTAAACAATCTGCCAGACGCATGCCACTACATTTACGTTCTGAAGTTAATAAACAGGGTTGATAAGATGTTAGCCAATGATGTCATTGAGGAGAGTACTAATCCTTGGACTTCACCCATTTGTTTGGTAAAAAAGGATGGGACACAGGTTGTGTGTTGATTTCAGACGTGTTAATTCCTGTACGAAAAAAGGATGGGACACAGGTTGTGTGTTGATTTCAGACGTGTTAATTCCTGTACAAAAAAAGGATGGGACACAGGTTGTGTGTTGATTTCAGACGTGTTAATTCCTGTACAAAAAAAGATGCACACCCACTTCCTAGGATAGATGATTGTATTGATGCATTATCGGGGTCATCTTGGTTTAGTACGTTGGATTTTACTAGTGGGTATTGGCAAGTGGAGGTAGATCAGAAGGATAGGGAAAAAACAGCTTTCACCACAGGCTATAGTTTGTATCAGATTAAAGTCATGCCGTTTGGTCTTACTAATGCTCCAGCTACTTTTCAGCGGTTAATGGAACTGGTTCTCGCTGGAATAGATTGGAAAACTTGTTTGGTGTACTTGGATGATATCATTATTTTCAGTTCCACTTTTGAGATGCATTTGGTAGTTTAGAAGGAAGTGTTGCAGTGTCTTCGGATTGCTGGTCTCAAAGTAAAACCTGGTAAATGCCATCTTTTTAGACAGGAAGATACATTTTTGGGCCACAGGGTATCAAGTAAAGGAATAGAACCAGATCCTATTAATGTTGAAATGGTGGTGAACTATTACAGACCGGAATCGGTCAAGGCTGTTTTGAGTTTTCTCCGTCTGGCATCATATTACAGACGTTTTATAAAGAACTTTGCTGATATTGCCTCTCCGTTATATGAGTTTACCCAGAAAGTAAGTCTTTTGACTGGTCTGATCGTTGTGAACAGGCATTTCAATATCTTCGTACTGCTTTCGTGTCTCATCCCATTGTTGTGTATCCCCATTTTGAGAAACCTTTCATTTTGTATACTGATGCATCAAATGTTGCAATTGGTGCGGTACTTGCTCAGATTCAGGATGGTAAGGAACGGGTATAGCCTATGCTAGTAGAGTTTTATCAAATACTGAAAAGAAATGGAGTACATATGATAAAGAATTCTGGGCTGTAGTTTGGGCTATCAGGCAGTTCAGAATTTATCTATGTGGGTCGTGTTTCACAGTCGTGACTGATCATAAGCTTTTTGACGAATATTAGGGCTTTGAAACCTGGTAAGGATCCGACAGGTCGGCGTGAACGTTGGTCTATTGAAATTGCCACATATGAGTTTGAGATGGTTTATAGGCAGGGCAAAAGTCATGGTAATGCTGATACATTGGCTCGATTGGATATGGAGGACGTTTCTGTTGAGGAGTTGAAAGTAGGTCATTCTGTAGTGGGTGATGGTCTGTTGGTGTCAAGTAGACGCCAACATCCAAATCCAGACGGTTCATTGGAGGGTCAGGACAACTTTGATTTTCAGCAGAAACAAAATGAGGATGCTGTTATTAGATTATTCAGAATAAAAGTTTGAATAATGGGGAAATACCTAAACTTCCAGAGGGGTCAAGTAGAGAAGTCCGAAGTTTTGGGGCTCAATGGAACAGATTGGTGGTTAAGGATAAAATATTGTATAGGGTGTGGTCTGAGGACAAAGGTGATAAATTACAGCTAGTTGTACCGAAAGCATTGCGAAATGTGGCTTTGTCTTTACATGATGATCTCACTGGGGGTCATTTGGGTGTGGAAAAAACACTTGACAAAGTGAGAACTAGATTTTACTGGTTTGGTTTGAAGAAGGATGTCGAGTCTTGGTGTGAACGTTGTAGCAAATGTCTGGATGGTAAATCTCCTTCTAGAATAGCAAGGGCTCCATTGCAGCAGGAACAGTCAGGTTATCCCTTTGAAAGAATAGCTGTGAATATAGTAGGTCCTTTGCTTACTACTACTGATCAAAACAGATATATTTTGGTAATACCACATTATTTTACCAAATGGCCCGAGGCATTTGCTATACCTAACCACAAAAGTATGACAGTTGCTCAGAAATTGGTCAATGAAGTTATTTGTCGTTTTGGTGTACCTGATAAAATTCATTCAGATCAGGGGAGAGATTTTGAGTCTAACCTATTGGCTGATATGTTCTTTACTAAAAATGCACAAAACTAGGACGACTCCATATCACCCTCAGTCAGATGGTTTAGTTGAAAGGTTAAACCGAACATTGTGTCAATTGTTGCGGTTGGTTGTGAGTGGCCATCAGAAAGATTGGGATGTCTGGCTTGTTATTGTTTTGTTTTTAGTCACTTTTATTGTTTGAATTTGCGATTTACTGACACAAAAACGTCAACTTTTAAATTTCACTTCTGACCCTAATCGTCCTTCAAGATCTTTGGTGGTCATAAAACCTACTGTAATACTGAACTACCGGTTGTAATGTTTGCCCAGTTAATTCACTATTATCATATAACCAATCCCCACAGCTAATATACCTTACAATTTTGGCAATTGTAAATTCTTATTAGAGTTTCCGTACCTTTTTTAAAGAGTATATATAAATATTGTAACCCGTCATCCTTGGAGACTAATTTCACTGTGAATACTAGAAGCTGCTGTCTGGGCTCATCATGGTAACGTACACCACTAAATCAATTCCCTAAGTCGACAACAGTAACAGCATGCAACGTTTTAATCAACATATACACAATCTTTATGAATATTGTAACCCGTAACCTTTAAAGTAATTTCTTTAATAAAAATGGGTTAAGCTTCTTCATTTAGAGATAACAGGAAGCGTCTTCGACTACTCTACTTCCACATAATAAGGGTTATCCTATTCTTAGTAAGACCCCGCATAACAGCCATATGTTTCAAGCACAATATTAGCTCGTACTAACTGGAAGTTATTGATCAGATTACGTTCTAAGTCCTGGCACACATCTCATCAAAGACAGGCGTGGCAGTATTTAATGTTCTATTTGAAGGTTACACACCACCATTAATTACTCCATGCAGTTCAGTACAATTCCTATGTCAGAATATAGTATGTGAAAAATACAATACTGTCGAGAGGGTCATGAGATTACTACTTTTAGGGAGTGCTCTCGAATAATAAGTACTGTGTAAAAAATCAATATAGGTCGATGTCACGGGGATGCTATAATACCCGTAACTGAATAAAACACGATTATCCAAATATCTCTCCTAACTGTATATCGATTAGATCTCTCTGTATCGGGCAGTTTATACCCGAGTGGCTCGGCTCTAGGTATCTCAGAGATAAGATCTTATATAAAGTATATATAATATAGCCCGTTAGTTCACTAGAAAACACAACAAAACACAATACACTTTGGAATCTGTATTAACCTTAAGCTGACAAATATATTTGCCGCAGTTAATTAATTAACAACAACAATAATAATAACAACCCAGAACTAATCACTTAATTAGTTAATCACTAGGTGTTTAGTTTACACAATATTCTAGTCACTTCACCGTGATACAACACACACACGTGTGATAATTGAGAAACGCTTCCTGGGGAACTTAATTAATAAAGGAATTACAACTCTATTCCTAACTGGTTAATTTTTAATTAACCCTTAACTACTCATTCAATAACCTTGTAATACAGAATTAATACTGGTACCTATCACAATAAAGACAATAACCTACAGTTTACCTAGGTCCTCTAGGATGACTGGTTAAGCTTTAATAATTTTAGAACAGTGAAGCCTACAATTTACTTCGTCAGTTTACCGGAAACACAGTCTAAATAATATTGGTATAATACAGTATTAAAATATTTAAAGTCACATCATTCACATCAAGGTTATACAACAGAGCAGAAATATATATATTTACCAGTCCGGATGGACAACGTTCCCCTGGAACCTTCCAATATGTTTCTCCCCTATATCTCTAAAATCCTATCTATTTATTACAAAAACCGAATATCGCCTGGGGACACATCGCGGTACTCCCCCTATCATATGAATTTTCCACAGCGACCAAGACGACATTTTTTCTTAGATGGTCAGACTAGCTGTCGCCAAACCGCTAGGAAAAAGGTCGTAAAACAGAACTCGCGGAGGTATTACGTAACTACTGGCCGCATGGCCTCCACAACTGGTCTGGGTGTGTATTAGAGGGTACGGTCGCGCGGAGGTATTACGTAACAAGGTGCCCACCTGGTCTTAAGTGCATATTGGGAACAGCTCGACCACCATCGCGCAGGGGTATTACGTAACCACGCCGCACACGACCCTCTGAAACAATTAACATCGCCACAGGCGAAAAAAAATAAGAGCATGTCCCGTCACAGTCGACCATGAATTTTTTCAATTAATGACCCTATTGCTGTTATACAAGTGGCAGCATACCACTTGCACAGTTAGGACTACATATAACAAGTTATGGGTTATTTAAATACTACAGAGGCCAATCTACGTGTAATCACCAAAGAAAGATTTCAAAAAGCATATCAGAATTTGTAAGTGGTTTTTTTTTTGGGTTTTTTTTAATGAGGAACTATTTCCTCAACCGGACTATATTAAGCTGCTACAGCAAGTAACGACTTTTAACTTTGACCCAGTGAGATGCTATTTCGTATACTGTTACCTATACTAATAATGTATGTTGAAGTTTATTTTGTTTAACGACACCACTAGAGCACACTGATTTATTAATCATCGGCTATTGGATGTCAAACTTATGATCATTTTAACAGTCATAGAGAGGAAACCCGCTACATTTTTCTAATTGTAGCAAGGGATCTTTTATATGCACCATCCCACATACAGGATAGCACATACCACGGCCTTTGATATACCAGTCGTGGTGCACTGGCTGGAACGAGAAATAACCCAACCGACGCGGATCGATCATAGGGTAATGCATATGCCCAGTCAGGTGTTTTATGACAGTGAGTATGGTGATATATTCTGATGTGAATTGACTGTGAAATATAAACTTATTTATCAGCTTCACTTAATGGGGGGGTGGGGGGTGGGGGTGGGGGGGGGGGGTGGGCTCGAGACGTAGCCCAGTGGTAAAAGCGCTCGCTTGATGCGCGGTCGGTTTGGGGTCGGTCCCTGTCAGTGGGCCCATTGGGCTAGTTCTCGCTCCAGCGCATATAAAAATTACGACCATTTACTAGTTTTAAAACAAATATAGTAGGAATCTTGAGTGGCACACGCATTAACTAGTGACGTCACTGTTTTATGTGTAGACATTCAACACACTTAAGTTTACCCATAATTATTTGTCAACTGACATGGAAACAAAGATGGTGGCCATGCTATATTTAGCCACAGATTATTCGGGAAACCCCTCTTGTAACCCAGTACAAGACCTTTTATTAATTATTATTCTAGAGTTAATTATGGAAAGATCGTGCACAGGATCGATTAATTTGTAGTTATTTATTACAACTAAATGTGAAAATAAAGAAATATTGTAGTTTTAATTTAGACACCGTTGTGAGGTGTAGATAAGGCAGTTAAAAAATCTCTGGTTGGAATTGCCTTATCTATACCTCACAACGGTGATAGATTCTATTCGTCTAAATCACACAAAACTTACTTGTAAGCAATGTTCTACAGTTGTTGGCGAAAATTAAACGGTTCCAACAGCAGCATAAATGTTAGACACGTTCTCTTCGTTCACTTTCATAAAATATAAACTAAACACGATTAGGACAATTCCTTCCAATATAACTAAATGATCCGTAAAAATGCACAGCAGCTAGAGGAAATGACGTCATTTACAAAAACATCACCTGATTCAAATGATAGTGAATGAACGTTCGTATTCTTACGCGAAGTTTACACAAACATTACTACAGGCGTATTTAAAGCTAAACAAAATAAATTCAGTTATGTATTGTTAAAGTATGCATATAAATTTAATTATAAGATTTGACCGCAATTATTTTTTGGTTCATGCAAGTATGAACCGAAAAAACGATGTGCACACTTTTGTATGACCCTCTACGCGGGCTCATACAATGTTCGATTGTCAGATCCAATTTCCGTTTGCATATTATACCGCATGATCGGATCAGTATATGTGTATATGTGAACATAGCTTTTAAAAGTGTATCAGAAGCCACATCATATTAGATGATTACGAATATCTAAATCGAATCACAGCATAACACTGTTCAAAACAAATTATCGTACAGTTGTTAGTGTATGCCGCCACAAATCACTGCCAGGTGCTTTGTTTATAGCGGGGTTGGTCTTGACTACGATATATGGTCACTACTCCGTCTGTAGGAGGACTGCCATTTTAGAGCGCACCACTACATGCAGCAAAAAACAGCACGTTAAATGCGTAGACGAACGTATTTAGGATAATATTTCAAGCACTTATTCGACAGAAAGGTACGAAGTATTTAGGGGAAATAAGACCCTTTAAAGTCGCATACCCTAGGTTTTAAACACCTCGACGTATTATTCACTATTAGAGCTGTTTTTGATCATTAAAATCAGTCATTACTTATATTTTATTGTGTAGAGTATTCGTTTTCAAACAGCTGAGGAGTTTCTGACCATCCTGGTGTTTGCAATGCCACAAAATAGCTCTGGTGCAGAGCCGGTTTATCCTATTATCCTGTTCAATTATTTAGACCCAAATTTTTTTGCAAATGTTACGTTTATTTCCTATTCGATATTTGTTTTCTTTGCATTTACATGAAAACAAACCCAAACCCCGACAGGTTTTATATACAAATCATCATATAAAATGCACGAAGTTGACTTAATTCCACTTTTTTTAAATCTCTGTCTTTTGAATGCACGTTATTTCGCCTATAAATAACTAAGGTCATTTGCATATCAAAATCATCATTCTATAGTGCGTTTCAAACTAATGTTCGGTTCTATCGTCCTATCCGCACAAATCGTAGTATGACCTATATTTAAGAAAATATCTGTAAACATGAAGCAGGCGTCGATTCAGGTGGGGAGTTCAAGTGACAAAACCTCAGTTTGAAAAATAAATATGTATCAAATATTATAATTATATTGTGGAATACACAAGCGCGCGCGCTGAAGGGGGGGGGGGGGGGAGAGAGAGAGAGAGAGAGAGAGAGAGAGAGAGAGAGAGAGAGAGAGAGAGAGAGAGAGAGAGAGAGACGTCATTTATGTAACGACGCACTCAACATATTTTAATCTATGGTTATATGGTTATGTGGAGAGAGAGAGAGAAGAATATGGTATGCATGCGATTGGTGGAGGTCTGCACAACCCCAACCCCACTTAAGGCTTCTTTTGTATATGGAGCGGGACGTAGCTCAGAGGTAAAGCGTTCGCTCATGGTAGGTCGACTGATCGATCCCACATGGTGGACCCATTGGGTTGTGTCTAGTTCCAGACTGTACACCACAACTGATGTATAAAGGCTGTGGTATGTGCTATCCTGTCTATGGGATGGTGCATATAAAACGTCCCTTATTGCTTATCAAAATTGCTTATCGGAAACAGTGGCCCATGTGGCGGTAGCGAGTTTCTTTCTCACTGTCAAAATGCTCCTTAACCGTTTTGTCTGACGCCACATAAACGTATATCAAATGCGTTGAGTGTGTCGTTAAATAAACATTTCTCTCGTATGTATGTGTAGTCTATATGCATTTCTAGTCGATTAGTTTATAGGTTGTTAGGTTGTTTGATAGTGAATGATATGGAAATAAATTGTTTTTGGTGTTAAAGAGTTCATGCATACATTAAAGTAATACTCCTGATGGGTATGGAGAAATAACTTAATCAGTCGACGAACTCATTTCTTCATCACTATTTTTGTTAAGGGGGACTATCACAAGGGGTATTTTATTTCTTATAAAACTATTTTGTTTTATAAAATCTTCTTCGATCTTTATTACATGTTTAACTGCGTCAGAGAAGTGTGTAGGTGTGACAGAGTTCAATGCATGTGCAAGTTCTCTCCGCACCGTGGTCATTTTACCATCATTATGACGAGCTATGTGCCCTTTGACTTGACTCCAGATCAGTTCTATCGGATTGAGTTCAGAATGTCTTGGCGGCAGTCTTAGACACAAGTGCCAATGGCGTTCAGCAATATCATCAGTAACAAATTGCTTTGCACATTTGTTACTTTTCACAAGTTCATAAAGAACTGGCTTTGTCATGTTACTCTCAAAAGGTATATTTTTGTTTCGTAGCCACGACTGAATTTCTTCCTTTTTAGCGTTTAGTGCAGAACATCGTGTAATCTCAGTTAATTTGTTGTGGTAGCTTGCGTTATCCATGACGATAACAGAAGGTTCTGGTAGAGAAGGCATAAGTTGTTCTTCAAACCATTTGATGAAATTGTCATGATTCATCTCACCATGATAGTCTCCGTCTGTTTTTTTTAGCCTCAAAGATCAATTCACAGCCATCTATCAATCCATATTTATCACAGCCAGCATGACAAATAATAAGTCTTTTTCCCTTCCCAGTCACCGAACAGTTTAGGAACTCGATCAGCAGCGTCTGATTTCGGCAGGTGATTGGCGGTACTTGTGCCTGGGTGGATATCTGTCCAGTGGTGGGATGTTGTGTGGTTGACATTCACCCAGGTCTCATCTTGATACACTATTAAATACGCCTGTTCTCGTTCACTGGATATTTCATGGAGATAGGACAGTCTGCTGTCTGATATATTGGCGTCCTCAAAAATCACTTTTCCGGTTGTAGACATACGTTGGTATTTAAAATCGAGGTCATGGAGTGTTCTTCGTAAAGTTGATATGGATATGTTGATTCCACATTCCTCCCTTAAAGCCACGTTAATCTTATGTAATGTAGGCAATTCGCCCTCTCTATAAAATCTGTATACTCGTCGTCTAATAACATCTTTATCAAATAAATCGAGGAGTTTTCGGTCGCGTTTTTTAACAGTGATTTCTGTGCTTGGATTCGTAGAGCTTAGATTTTTCACAGTTATTTTTACTGTTGAAACCGAAACTTTAAGTGCAGCGGAAACTCGATCGACAATTCGATAAGAAACATACCTAGGTCTACCGCGCTGATATTCATCTTCAAAATAATCGAAAACGTTCTTAATACACGATTTTACGTCAACTGAAGTGTTTTTCGATTTACCCATATTTTTCCTCAAATAACAATAACAAGAATGTGGACTAATACATTTTCAATGAATTTATATACCCTACCTAACTTGTATTTTACGTGGTTTACACATTGCTACAATAGCACGTGCAGTCATAGATCGAAATAATGTTATTGACCAAGCAATGCTATCGTATTTTGAACATTCAGGGCTGTGTCTGCGGGATGAAAAAGTGGTTGAACCCATACGAGTCCGAACAATAGCCCTTTGGTTTTTCGCATTACAAATGTAACACCCAACACCCAACCCCCAAACCCCAGCCCCTAGCACCACCCTTAATACTTTATATATATATATATATATATATATATATATATATATATATATATATATATATACGTATGAGTTCCCAATTTAGAGGCAAATTAAATAACATTTTAATTATTATTTGATGTTGGTGGCCTTTGACATTTTATCCCCCCCCCCCCCCCCCCCCCCCCCCCCCACCCCGGTCTTCTGGGTCCGGCCCTGCATTAAATTTATTTATAAATTTGGAAAGCAAATTCCTGCGGTGTGTGAGGTGATTTGTGTTTATTACTGTGCTACACCTCAGTTGTGTTAGGTTAGGTATGGTATGCTAATATATAATTGATATAATAAAATAAAAATACATAATACATTAGCTAAATTTATTAAATATAAGGCACCTACAAGAAAGGGTTACATGCTCTGTTTGTTTACATCTATGTTTAACGGAAAGATTAGACAATGCTGTTACACACTGCAAAACAATAATAACCTTGATTTAGTGAAACAAGCTATAATGGCCTTCACGTAGCCTCAGATCCCAATGTTTTGATATGCAAATGACCGTAGTTATTTATAGGCGAAATAACGTGCATTCAAAAGACAGAGATTTTTAAAAAGTGGAATTAAGTCAACTTCGTGCATTTTATATGATGATTTGTATATAAAACCTGTCGGGGTTTGGGTTTGTTTTCATGTAAATGCAAATAAAACAAATATCGAATAGGAAATAAACGTAACATTTGCAAAAAACTTTGGGTCTAAATAATTGTGACGGTACATGCTCTTAATTTTGTTTTCGCCTGTGGCGATATTAATTGTTTTAGAAGGCCGTGTGCAGTTCCAAATTGCACTTAGCCAGGTGGGCAACTTGTTACGTAATACTTCTGCGCGACGGTCCTCGATCGGTACGCCTAATACACACCCAGAGTAGGTGTGGAGGCCATGTGGCTAGTAGTTACGTAATATCTCCGGTAGTGCTGTTTATGGCCAGGGGATTGCTCGCGGTTGGCGACAGCCAGTCTGGCGATCTAAGAGACAGATATGCCGTCTTGGTCGCTGTGGAAATTCAGATGATACGTGAAGTACCGCCTTGTACCCCCAGGCGATTTTCTGATTTTATAATAAATAGCTAGGGTTTAGAGATATCTGGGAGAAGCAAAAAGGACAGAACGATAGGAAGGTATCCCGGGGGAACGTTAGTCCGGTTGGACTTTGGTAAATATATTATTTCTGTTCTGTTGTATAACCTTGATGTGATTGATGTGACTTTTATATATTTTAATACTGTATTATACCAATATTCTTTAGACAGTGTCTTCGGTCATCTGACGAAGTAAATCGTAGTCTTATTGTTCTAACATTATACGAATATTTGGTAATATAAAGCTTAGCCAGTCATCCTAGAAGACCTAGGTAAACTGTAGGTTATTGTCTTTATTGTGATAGGTACCAGTATTAATTCTGTGTTACAAGGTTACTGAATGAGTAGTTAAGGGTTAATTAAAAATTAACCAGTTAGAAATAGTGTTGTAATTCCTTTATTAATTAAGTTCCCCTAGAAGCGTTTCTCAATTATCACACGTGTGGGTGTTGTGTCGGTGAAGTGATTAGCATATTGTGTAAACTAGACACCTAGAGATTAACTAATTAAGTGATCAGTTCTGGGTTGTTATTATTGTTGTTATTAATTAACTACTGCGGCAGTACATTTGTCAGCGTAGGTTAATACAGATTCCAAAGTGTATTGTGTTTTTGTTGTGTTTTCTAGTGAACTAAACGTGCTATATTACATATACTGTATATAAGATCGTATCTCTGATCATACCTAGACGAGCCATACTCGGGTAAATACCGCCCGTTACAGAGAGATCTAATAGATATACAGTTAGGAGAGATATTTGGACAATCGTGTTTTATTCAGTTACGGGTATTATAGAATCCCCGTGACAATAATTGAACAGGATAATAGTAGCACATATTGCACGTGATACGGGCCCCGCGGTGATGTGTGCATTTATTTTTCCCAGGTAATTTTTCCCCCTCTCCCCGAGGTGTCGTCCCATTTGGTCGAATTCCCAATTAGTCGAAATGCCAATTGGTCGAAAAATAAGTACACTGGTGGCACCCAAGTCTTACAAACATACCCCGACACTTGTTTCAAGACGTAGTGTAATGTCATTAACGTGCGCAGTCTTTTGTCTGTTATATAACAACTACCTGATTACCTGTGTATGTAATGAACATGGCCTGTTCATGTTTATACAAGTTTTGGTCACCTTCTGAAGCTGCAGTGATTGTGACATTGTGAGTGTCCATTTTTACGAACTAAAACTAGGGCCTGCGACTCTAAGTGTTCGAAACCTCTCGAAGACGTAGTTGTGTGTGTGTGTGGAAGGCGTCAAACGAGATTAAGCACAACATTTTATTCACATTAATATTAGGATTTTTAAAAATATGTTTCCAGGCGCCCGATCTTACTTAGGAAAAAAAAAAAAGGTCGACCCTATTTTCCCCCCGAAGTTTTAATAACATGAAGGTGAATAAAGTACATACAAATTAAAACATAAATAAATAAACATCCTACTCAACCTGATTTTTTTTTTAGGCACGCTCCATGAAACGCACAGTTGTTTTTAGGCTTTATTGCTCAATGATCAATAAAACTGTCCACCCGTTTTGATTTTTTCTATAATCTACGCAAACCAAAAACAGTCCAATGGGCCCACCAACGGGTATCGATCGTGGAACGAATGCGCATAACGCGAACTCTTTACCACTGATCTACATCCAGCCCCTAAATATTACATATTCGATTGGACACAATGACCTACTTAGCTTGATTGTCATCTAGCTCTGCTGTTGGCCTGCCCTGGTAGGGCTATATCAAACTCCAGCTATGATATACGTCACACGAAGTGCACAGTTATTCTCCAATATTCGTCCATGTGCAGTCTGTTACATTTTCGGTATGGGCAAAATGAGCTGCTCAGCGCAGTTAATCAGACACCAAACCCTGTTATCAAGGACTGTGGAAAATGAGTGGAGAACAAAAAGAACGAAGATGTGTATTCACCTAAAAACTGTCACAGTAATTCAGCTTATTCTTCTTTTTTTTTAGGGTTTTTTTTATGGAACCACAATTAATATAATGTAAGTATTAAAAAGAAGAAATTGTGATTCCGGGAACGTGCCGAATAAAACAGAGTGGGTCGGGCATATTTTTATTTTTGTTTATTTATTTATTTAAAATTGTTTTTTAATTATTATGATTTTATAAGTTGAAGTTACATTCATGCCTATAGGTCCAAATAAAATGTAATGTGTGTAATCTTTTCACCTGCATTTATTTCTTCACTCTGGTTCCTGGAGTCAGTTTTACTAAATATATAAATGTTTGATTTGGGACGTTTAGATAGTGTGAATTTCAACTGATTCCAATGGCGAAAAATAAAGCTTGAAATGTACTGATCGTACCACTCAATGTAAAACAAAATAAAGTCTATAAAATAGTAGTGTCAGCCGACCCCACTTCCCATGTCTTCTTAGAGTTGGCCTATTGACCGGCCTCGGTGGCGTCGTGGTTAAGCCATCGGTCTACATACTGGTAGGTAATGGGTTCGGATCCAAGTCGAGGCATGGGATTTTTAATCCAGATACCGACTCCGCAAGGCTCAATGGGTAGGTGTAAACCACTTGCACCGACCAGTGATCCATAACTTGTTCAATAAATGCCATGGTTTGTGCTATCCTGCCTGTGGAAAGCGCAAATAAAAGACCCCTTGCTGCTAATCGGAAAGAGTAGCCCATGTAGTGGCGACAGCGGGTTTCCTCTCAAAATCTGTGTGGTCCTTAACCATATGTCTGACGCCATATAACCGTAAATAAAATATGCTGAGTGCGTCGTTAAATAAAACATTTCCTTCCTTCCTTCGTTCCAGAGATCGATTATAAATATAATCGAAAATTCATCGACAAGGGTGGGGAGCGGGACGTATCACAGTGGTAAAGCGCTCGCTTGATGCGCGGTCGGTTTGTGATCGATCCCCGTCGGTAGGCCTATTGGGCTATTTCTCGTTCCAGCCAGTGCACCACGTCTGGTATATCAAAGGCCGTGGTATGTACTATCCTGTCTGTGAGATGGTGCATATAAAAGAACCCTTGCTACTAATGAAAAAATTAAGCGGGTTTCCTCTCTATGACTGTCAAAAATGACCATATATTTAAAATCCAATAGCCGATGATTAATAAATCAATGTGATCTAGTGATGTCGTTAAACAAAACAAACTTTTTTTCATCGACTGGGCTTTACATATGTGATAATCGATTACAAGAATCCATAATCGATTGTGGACGGAAATTTTAACTAATTGTTCCTACATTTTAGGTGACAAAAGCCAGACAATTAATAGGTACTAAAGGTAAAGTTGGCAATATTTGGGGTCTTTCCCGGTGAATACAATGGGTGTATAGACCACGGGCGTTCGGGTCCTGTTTCGAGTTTATTTAGTTAGAACCACTTAATGGAACGAGTCATAGTCAATATATATATATATAAATATATAAATATATATATATATATAAAAAAAAAAAAAAAAAAAAATTATATATATACAGTCAAACCTGTCCTAGCGGTCACCTGTAATCAGCGGTCACCTGTCTTAAGCGGCCAGCTTTTTCCTCCCAAACGATTCATAATGTAAATGCACCTGTAATAAGCAGTCATCTGTTTAACGCGGCCAGCGGCCACCTAAATCGGATCCCAAATCGCTAAAATACCTGTATTAAGTGGCCACATTAAATGTTTACTATTATACAAAAGGGATATTTTAACAACAGCGATAAGGTGCAGCAAATAACTGATCTTCACACCTTCAGGAATACTAGTACCTGTTCAGTCCCGACATCTCTACTGTGTGTCAGTTAATAAAGTATGACTCTGGCATGCATCTAATTGCCTCTGGGAAGACTACGCTTGACATTTGTAGATTCACTTCCTATGACAATACACCGCATGAAGTAGGAATTAAATAATTAAATAGAAAAAGAAAACAAATTTGTTGAGAACGATTAATTTAATACATTCCATTTGCATTTTTTCTGAAGGAGACATGTTATAAGTTGATTTAAAGGCAACTGTGAAGCACATATCCGTTGATTAGCAGTACAGACGGTAAAACAAGAAACGACAACAAATGTTTTAAAGACTACATATGTGGCAACCTGTAATCAGCGGTCACCTGTCTTAAGCGGCCACTTTTATCTACTCCCTTGTGTGACCGCTTATGACAGGTTTGACTGTATATGACAATGTTAACACAGGCTATGACTCGTTCCAACAAGTGGTACTAACTAAACACCAATAAACTCCAACCAGGACTCGAACACTGGACCTAATCATTCAAATCCATCTGATCGTGTTGGGATGTCGTTAAACATCTCTTCTATTCTATTTAAATCCATCTGAAGTTTACATTGACAACACCAACATCAATAACACAGATGATAACGAGAGATGATGTGGCAAATCCAAACTGGTTTAAGATAAGGGATACCTACTGATAGTCCAGTAACAGTGTTCTGTGATGTACGCGGCTAGTACAAATTTGTTTTAATGTTTTTTAAAATGTTCTAAGTTCTAAGCCGATGATTAATAAATCAGTGTGCTACAGTAGTGTCGTTAAACAAAAACGAACGAACTTTTTACAAGTAAAAATTAGTGGGGGCGGGATTTAGTTCAGTCGGTTGAGCGCTCGCTTGAGGTGCTTGCGTCATAAGATCAAACCACCTCGGTGGATCCATTCAACTGATTGTTTTTTTTCTCGTTCTAACCAATGCACCACAACTGGTCAAAGGCCGTGGCATGTACTGTCCTGTCTGTGGGAAAGTGCATATAAAAGATCCTTTACTGCTAATGGAAAAATGTAGCGGGTTTCTCCTTTCGTGCTTGGGTGTCGTTAAACATTTATTTATTCATTCATTCATTCATTCATTCATTCATTCATTCATTTCTCAGATGACTCGAGTCATAATTATCACATGTTTGTCATAGTGGTGTCGTTAAACAAAAACAAGGTATAAATGGGTGAGGATGGTTGTAAGTGTATCAAGGGCATACTGATAAGTAGGCCATTGCTGATACACAGATACATGGTCAGCATCATGTGATATACAGTGTTAGCTGCATGTACGCTTATTTTCCTCCGACAAACGAGAGCAATATGAAGTCGGTACAGATAGTTATTTCGCTAGCTCTTTTCGGACTCGCCGTGGGCTTGGCGGTGAAACCTACTGGTGACGAACCCACACAAGTTCCATTCTACACCGTGGATCTCGATCAGCCAGAAGAGAAACGATGGGACCATATCATGAAAGAGTATGCAGAAGACGTCAAATATGTTCATGAAATTATGAGGTAATTATTGAACTGTTCATAAGTAATTAAACATATCAAGCTTAAAATATACTGTAATATGTTACAAGTGCTCTAGTGGTGTCGTTAAATAAAATAAAGTTTAACTTTCAACCGAAATCCCGCTCTACGCGTAAAGAAAGCTTAAAGGGACATTCCTGAGTTTGCTGCACGTTTTAAAATGTTATCGACTAATACAATCTAATTAAAATTAGCTCCACTATTACATGTGGATCTAACAGCAGCCAGTTGGAGCTCATGTCCACCAATCAAAACCTTACTTGCAGAATCATGCCAGTGATTTAAAAATAATTTGAAAATATTCGGAATTATCCTGAGGATATACGATATGTTTCATGTGAATTACGAATGCCTTATTTAGGCCAGTAGAACTAATTTTAATCAGATTGCTAACAACACTGTGTAGTCTCCAACGTCCAAGTAACATTTCGTCTGTAAATAATAATTTAAATATTTACCAATCACACTTCGCCTTTTATAACGTTATTTGGGAGCATACAAATTCTAAAAATATCGGGCGAGTCTATTTTAGTGGCCGCAGTACAGCGAACCATACCAATACGTACGGGATGGGCTATCAGTCTTCAATTTTACATTAAAATTTATTTATTTATTTATAAAAAAAAACAAAAAACCTAATTCCGTCTTCAGTTTTACATTACAAATTAGTAATTCACACGAAACATGTACACCCTCAGATTGCGACTAATAAAGACTTTTTAACGATTGTAATTACATATCAAATATATTTTTCTGCATAAAATATTAGTGCCTGTATATTAAACGTGTTTTTGATCGTTCTAATATTTGTACAAGGTTAAATTTCATTTCATTTCCTAAAATATAATTTGACAAAATTCAATTTGGGCTTCTTACAAATATTAAGACGACCAGAAACACATTGAATATACAGACACTGATATTCTAAACAAAAAAATATATTTAATATGTAAGTTTAATAGTAGTAGTATTTTATTAGTCGGAAAAATCTAACAATGCAGCAAACTCGGGAATGTCCCTTTAACATGTCGGTTGCTACGGTAACGTACTGTTGATCATCACGTCATGTGCGTGTTTAGTTGAGTTTGACGCGCAATATCAAGTTCAAGTTCTGTATTTACCTTGTGTTGTACAATTCATCAGCTGAATGCATATAACATAAATAATACCAAAGTGAAACAAAATGCACAAGTGCAAAACAATGGTGGGTGTGGTTTATATATAATCATGGACAAATATAGTGATATAAGTTATATTTATTACATTAACTATAGCCGATGCATTTTTCGTTCTGGGGTGTCGTTAATCATCCATTCATTCGTTTAGGTAATGTGTATTGTTAAAGTTTGCTTTGCTTAACGACACCACTAGATTACATTGCTTTATTAATCATCGGCTATTGGATGTCAAACATTTGTTATTTTCGACATAAATATGTATTGAGAGGAAATCTGCTACATTTTTTCATTAGTAGCAAGGATCATTTATATGCACCATCGAAAAAACAATATAGTCCTAAAATTAATTAAATAGAATATCAATTCTCAATATGGCATTTTCTTTAAAAGCTCCCAATAATCTAAAATAGGGGAATAGACGCGGATCCAAAGGGGAGACCAGTACCCTCCCCCAAATATATTCAGGTACTTGTCTTTTCGGGGGGGGGGGGGGGTAGTTGTGGGGGGTTGGGGTTATTGTTTTGCTTGTTAAGTGGGTTGCCTTTTTCACTGGTTCATGTCCCCTTTTTTCGTTAGTAAAAAAACACCCCAAAAAAACAGTTCTTAGACACCCACCCGTGGAGGAATTAGTTACTCCCCTCGATTTTTTTTTTACGGCGAAGTCTGAAATATATGTTAAAAGTAAGGAATGTATAACCACACCTCTATACATTTTAAACTATGGCTGATTAGGTCATATGATATTGCATTACATCACTTGGTAAAGCGCTTGCTCGATGCGCGGTCGGTCTGGGATCGATACTATGGCCCATCACAACATGTTAAAATATAGCTTTAGTACATGTTCTATTATTCCATCATCTTTTACCTATGTTTGACATCCAAAGACTAAGAGGCATAAGTAACCACTTGATTGGATATCGTCATTAGTTTTGTTCGACATCGAATAACCGATGTATTTTTTGTTCTGGGATGTCGTCAAAGATTCATTCATTTATTTTGTTAGGGTGTCATTAAACATTCGTTCGTTCGTTCGTTCGTTCGTTCGTTCGTTCGTTCATTCATTCATTATTCATTGCACTAGTGTGAAAAGGAGATAAAGCAAACATTCTCTCATCATTGTTTTTGTTTTGATTGTTGTTGTTTTTCAGCGATATTTTCCCAGAAGACCTCATTCCGTTGGTGGAGCAGATCGCAGCCAACTACGATAACGACATCGAGGATCCTTATGCCAACGAAATGCGAGGTAATGCGTAAAAACAAAATAGTGCATAATCATTCGTTCGTATATATAGTAGGGTCTCCACGGGTACTCGAGTATTCGGGCATTGGCCGAGTCTAGCAGAACTTGAGTCCGTTCACAGAACTCGAGTACCCGTGTAAGAAGAACGCTTTCATTTAATTATACTGTTTACGTCACTTTGCCATATGCTTACCGCCGGTTACATTATAGGGCTATAAGACAAAGGGAAAACAAAAGTCGAATATGTGGAATGCAATACAATGGCATGATTTGGCATCCATCTTCAGCGCTGGAATCGAGATGCATAATTGTAATACTATTTCATTTTATTCCTCAGTATCATTATCTTCTTGGGAAGTGTCGGGCACTCTTGTCCGGGTCGAGTTTGACCCTCAAGTGGTCGACTTTGACCCTCAAGTACTCGAGTCCAATATTTGGAGGCCCTAATATACAGTAGTTAACAGATTACCCGAGCATGTCTGATATATTTTGTAATGGATGGTGAGGAATTAAATTTTGGATTGTCTTACTGAGTATTGCATACCTCCTGATTTTTTTAACCTACCGACTCGTCTATGGATGAAACCCTACAGTCGGTGTATGTTGTCAATATAGTAGAGGAGGAGGAGGTCATTAAAGATGGTTTGTAAACTAGATTTCGCGATAAAACAAAAAACCCCACTTTAACCGATTCACGTTTCCGTTTTCCCAAACTCGTGCTTTAATTTTAGCTTGGAGGCATTACTAGTGTATTTAATCCTGAAGGACTTAAAAATATTGCGTATATTTTATTGTGTAAAGATTTTAACATGGATTTTAATTATCACCCAACAAAAACACAATTGTTATCCTTTGTCATGAAATTCAAACATTAAACAAACATGAGTCTACTTCCCAAGGCATTAAGGTCGCCAAAGGCAATTTGTTATTGATTAAAATTAAAGCCGCGCACCCACGTTTTAGGGGGCGAGACGTAACTCAGTGGTACAGCGCTCGGCTGATGCACCATCGGCCTAGGATCGATTCCCGTCGGTGGGCCCACTGGGCTATTTCTCGTTTCAGCCAGTGCTCCACAACTGGTGTAACAAAGGCTGTGGTATGTACTATCTTGTCTGTGGGATAGTGTATATAAAAGATCCCTTGCTGCTAATCGAAACGAGTAGCCCATGAAGTGACGACAGCAGGTTTCCTTTCTCAATATATGTGTGGTCCTTAACCATACGTCCGACGCCATATAACCGTAAATAAAATGTGTTAAGTGCGTCGTTAAATAAAACATTTCCTTCCAAGTTTTAGGCTGTAGAATATTTTCGGTTCTTACAAACTGTTTGTGATTAACGTGCACATCGCTAATAACTTTTTGTTGAAGTTATCTATTTTGGCAAATCATATCTGTTTCTGAACGTTCTTGTGTTTATAATGGTTAAAAATACATGTTAACCGAACCAGTACGTACCTCGGAATCTGGAGTTAGTGGCTTTAAGTGATTAATATATTTGTGTTCTTGCTTGTAGGAATTGCCAAGACGATGAACGTCAGCTTGGGTGATGTGGTGTTTCTCAATATAATCTACGATTTGTCGGCGTAAGCAGTGGGTTTTTGTGTGTGTGTGTGTGGGGGGAGGGGGTTCTTTCTTTCTTTCATTCTGTCTTTGCATATGTACTTTGGGGGGGGGGGGGTATGGTTTTGGGGGGTGATTTTTGTTTTTGGGGTGTTTTTTTTGTTTGTTTTTTAAACTTCAGTCATAACGTACGTTTTCTAATGTAAAACCCAAACTTGTATAAGGTTACTTTGAACAAGACGTGTGTGCCATATCTTCTTCTGCTTTCAGTTCTTAATGCTCCTTAAGATCCATGAACTCTGCAGTCAGGGAGTCTCTTTCGCTCCAAAGTTTATCTTTGATTGCTCTAGGTTGTGGTCAGATATCCTGTCATTTGGGTGTTCTGGCCAACTTTAGTTTATAGAAATGTCAATGAATCATAACTATGTAGCTGGAAAAGCATTTCGATCGATTTTAGCCAACGCTAATTTTAAAAATATTTACAAAACTTTGTTAGCTGAAGAGGAATTTAAACTGTATATTTCTGTGGCGTTCCCAAGAGGCTGGACGCCTGCAAACAATTTAACTGGTACCATGCCCATCGTCTTCTATTGCATCACTCGGTCTCGGATCGATCCCCGCCGGGGGCCCATTGGGCTATTTTTCGTTCCAGTCTGTGCACCACGACTTGTATATCAAAAGCAGTGGCATGTGCTATCCTGTCTGTGGGATGGTGCATATAAAGGATCCCTTGTTACTAACGGAAAAGTGTAGCGGGTTTCCTCTCTAAAGCTGTATCATAACCGACCGCGAGCGATTATTTTAGAAATCATTGATTTGAATTGTCGTATCCTAACGACACGCGTGCGACGCGACATATAAATCTGTCGTGTCGCGCGCGTGCAGTTAGGATGCGGCAATGGAAATCAATGATTTCTAAAACAATCGCTCGCATCGCTCGCGGCTTGTTAGAATACAGCTTTAGACTATATGTGAAAATGGGCGGGACGTAGCCCAATGGTAAAGTGCTCAGTTCAGGATCGATGCCCGTCGGTGGGACCATTGGGCAATTTCTCGTCCCAGCTAGTGCACCACAAATTGTATATTAAAGGCCGTGGTATGTACTACCTTGTCCAGGATGATGAATATAACAGATCCCTTGCAACTGGTGGAAAAATGTAGCGGGTTTCCTCTCTTAAGACTATATATCAAAATTACCAAATATTTTACTTCAGATAGCTCGTGATAAATACATTAAACTGCTCTAGCTGTGTCGTTAAACAAAACAAACTTTAACTTTATAATTAAACATCTTTGTATTGTGACAGATTCGGCAGGGACGATTCGCGTTTCGGCAAGGCGTGTACCAGCATCGTGTCGGAGGATGTGAACGGGCTGATCTGGCACGCAAGAAACCTGGATTACGACTTTGCAGACATCCTTCGAAATGTTACCATCGGGGTGCACTTCCAAACCGGAGGCTCGGTAGTAGAGTTATAACAGTGCTACACTTATTCCATAAATGGGATGGGAATGGGTAATGGCTGCGATCAGATTTATCAAGGCTAGTTTTGTTTTTTTAGTCCCCTACCGGTCCAACTTTCGGGAATTATAGGTTTCATCTCCGTCCTTCCTGGGGTGTCATTAAACATTAATTCATTTACTCCGGCCTTCTGTCTGTCTGTCTGTCCGTCCGTCTGTCCCACATATATTTTTCCGAATGTTTTTTTCTCACAATGCCATTCGATATTTAGCTGTCATTTTGTGTATATCTTTATCATGTACTGTTAAAGATAAGTTTGACTTTTGTGGCAATTTACTAATTTTTCACAGTGTTAACTTATGGCCCTTGAATTTAGGAGCTACAAAAAAAAATTGGGCCCGGTAGGGCACATGTGTTACTTTAGCAGTACTCTCAGAATGTTTGGGTTTTTTTTGTTGTTGGGTTGTTGTTGTTGTTGTTGTTGTCTTTTTGTGTTTTTTTGGGGGGTGGGGGGTTGGGGGGGGGATTGCATCCGTACCCGACTCCGCAAACGTTGTCCGTCAAATTCGATTATATTCAAATCAGCAGGGAAGAACAGACATGTCCGTCTCCTCTTCCGCACATTTATATCCTTATACAGTGCAAGTGAATTTGGCGTACGACGGATAATTGATGCGGTAGCGGTTGCGGTTGAACAAAACGGATAAATCTGATCGCGGCCATGACATCGTTGTTTGTGGATGAGGAATAGGCGCAGATGCCAGTTTTCCAAGGGAGGAGATGCTATCTTTCACAAATGGTTTATACGTTAAATATTTGGGGCCGAATTTACGAAGGCTGTTTTAGGTATTTAAGAATTGTAAATGAAATGTAGTTACACGGGTGTAAGAAATAAAAATAAAAAAGTGGCACTATGAAATTCCGTAGAGGTGTGTGTGTGCACAATTCTGGAGTATACACTACCATTTCCGGTAATAAACGAATATTAAGTAACTCTTTATGTTGGCTAACTACGGCTCATGTCGATATATTTCATTGTTCTAAATGTGACAACTTAATGGAATAGATTTACTGACACATTTTTATTTAAAATTAGTTTAATTAAACTTGGTACAAATGACTGTGTTCTTGATTGTTTTGTTTTGTTTCTTCTTGTTTTCAGACAACGTATTCATCAATCACATTCGCAGGTTATGTTGGTGTGTTGACTGGCCAGAAGCCCCACGGATATACGATAACAGTAAACGAACGAGGTGTGTCCCCTTGCTAGCGTGCTTGTTTATTTATTGGATGGCTACTACAGGTCCAAAATATTATCTTTATAAATTTGTCAATTCTAAAATGTTCTCTAGTGCATGCGTGCGTGCGCGCGGTCGCGTGCGTGTGTGTGTGTGTGTGTGTGTGTGCGTGTGTGCGTGCATGTATGTGTGCAGAATGGATCAAAGAGGGAAACGCCCTGCCCCCAAGTATATTCAAGTGCCTTTTTTCTGGCTTTTTTTCCCATAGGTTATTCTTTTCACGAGATGGTCCATGTGCTCTTAGTTCTAAAACCCCACCCCTGGATTCGCTCCTGTTTGATTGACTGAAACATATTGTATTGTTTTTTAAAGAACAAATGGACTAGGCACAAGTTATACAACTTACAAGGCCTTCTCCATAATACATACATGTTACGACAGTAATAAATGTTTGCAATTTAAATATGAACATAAATAAATATTGAAATCCTGTTTTTGTGTGTGTGTGTGTGTGTGAGAGAGAGAGAGAGAGAGAGAGAGAGAGAGAGAGTGAGAGAGAGTGAGAGAGAGAGAGAGAGAGAGAGTGAGAGAGGAGAGAGAGATGAGAGAGAGAGAGAGAGAGAGAGAGAGAGAGAGAGGAGAGAGAGAGAGAGAGAGGGGGAGAGAGAGAGAGAGAGAGGGGGGAGAGAGAGAGAGGGGGGAGAGGAGAGAGAGAGAGAGAGAGGAGAGGAGAGAGAGAGGGGAGGAGAGGAGAGAGAGAGGGGAGGAGGAGGAGAGAGAGAGAGGGGAGGAGGAGGAGAGGGAGGGAGAGGAGAGAGAAGGAGGGGAGAGAGAGAAGGAGAGGAGAGAGAGAAGGAGAGGAGAGAGAGGAGGGAGAGGAGAGAGAGAGGGAGAGAGACAGAGGGAGGGGAGGGGGAGAGAGAGAAGGAGGGAGAGAGATGTTTTGGGCAGGATGGGCTCAATGGCATGCTTACTGGTTTAACAGATTCATGAGTGCAGACCTTCACGACTCGGTTAAAACGTCCTTTAGACTTTTATCTGTAGATAATCTGAGATACGATTTAATGACAGCAACAGTTGTGGGGTCTTGTTTATATACATTTGTATGTCCGTGCATATGTGTGTACACATTGGACTGCTTAGAATTTAAATCGGTAATCGTGTATGACCGAAAATGCTTATGAAGAATCATTGCTGAAAATTTGTCAGAACTGACTATACGGCGACAATTAATCTGTAACAAAATCTTTAACAGTTCCTGGGTAGTGTTTTATTAGCCTTTCTACGATATAAGCAAACATATAAAATACATATAAATGCCAGTTTCGGATGTAACAGGAAGCGTCTTTGATTGTCATAGTTCTAATTTTAGTAGCAACTCGCACGTTTCAAACACGATAGTTCCTGGCATAATATTGATACGGGTATAAATTGCAGGAATTTACTGTCGGATGACGTTCTGTCACATATCCAACCTATAGAAAGTATGGCAGCATTTATATTAATGTCATATTTGAAGTTAGTGATATTTCGAGTTTTGACCAAGCCAGATGCTATTTCGCATAATGCTAGCATAGCATTGGTATAATGTTGTTGTTGTTTGTGGGGTTTTGTTTTGGGTTTGTTTTGGGTTTTCCATTACTTCATTTATTTTCGTGTTTATCGAGTGCGAATCTAGAATTTTATAATGGGAAGTGGGGCGGTAGCGTTGATAAATGACTTCTCACCTTATGCAGAGGCATTAATATACATGTCCATAAATAGGGGAGTTTACACCCCCAAGCCACCCCCCACCCCCACCCGGCTAAATCCACGCCTGCTTTTATCCCGTTATGTTTCAAGCATATTATTGTTCTCTATCTGGTTGTTCTGGGAACATACATCAGTTATCTGGATTGTCTCTCCATGACAATTTGTTAATGGTTTATTGTAGGCGCGTGTGCAGGGGGAGGGGGGGGGGGGGCTCCAAACACCCTTAGCTCAATCAAAGTATCTTCTTTTTTCAGTACGTTTTCTGGGTGAGCATGTGTCAACACCACCCACCCCCACCCCCTATTTGCTTCGCCTGTATTACTAGTGAGAGGGTAATTGGTGTACTGGCTTTACACCACCTCTGTGAGTCGATAAATCTCGCGTTGGGTTGAACTCGGTACTGGGATACAAACCATGCACCTAGAATCACTGCAATCGATGACTTGACCACTACATTCTTTTTTTTCTTATTTAATTGTTCTGTTACAGATCAGGGTAACTGGTGGATGAATATTTTGATTGCTCTGATGGATCCTAACGCAGTTCCAATCGGATTTCTTACTAGAGATGTAAGTACGCCATCAGCTATGTGAATCAAGTAATGCATTTACTGACTGAGAGGAACGGTACGCAGTCCAGTGGTAAAGCGCTCGCCTGGTGCGTGGTCGGTCTAACTTCGATCCCCGTTCGTGAACCCATTGGGCTATTTCTCGTTTCGTCTGTGGGATGGTGCATATTAAGATCCCTTGCTACTAATGGAAAAATATAGCGGCGTTTCTGTCTACGTCTATATGTGAAAATGACCAAATATTTGACATTCAAGTGACGATGTTTAATAAATCAATGTGATGTAGAGGGGTCGTTAAATAAAACAAACCTTTAACATTTACTGAACGAGTGGCAACAAATGAGGTTGTTTTTGTCTCATAAACAAGATTACAGTGTTGAGAAGAGTGACATACAATTATAGTCCATACCAAATCGCTAAACATTCTGTTGAAAAATGACAATGTCAGTAATGTCAGTAAACAATGTCAGTAATGTGGGTTGAATGTCACTGTATTTGCCAGCGGTAGACTCGTTAACTAGCAGAACCACAGTGGCGTGACGTCACTAATGGTAGGTTTAGCAAAGTGACACAGTGACCAATCAAGATTATAAATAGAGGGTAATAAACGAGTTTCCAGTTATTATCAAATTTATGTCCCGAGTGAAATAATTTTCAGTTATCAAGAGCTTTAGCGAGTGACAAATGAAAATTATTTCACGATTGACATAAATTTGATAATACCTGGTACAGAGTTTGTTATTCTATTTATTACCTGAGCTATTTTTTTCTCTGAAAGTCTTTATTTTCGACACACATGCACGTACATGTATAAACCACATTACACACTGTTCTGAGTATTGCTGTAACTTTGTTATTTAGTCACGTTTATAGATAATTTTCAAAAACAAAAGTTATCTTTATTCTGGTACAAAATCTATAATGAATTGCATGAATATGACATTTTGTTACAAATTTAACACCAAAAACAGACAGCCGTAAACGCAAACTCGTTGAACTACATGACGCCGTTGTGTGTGTTTGCCAAATCGTGATGACGTCATATTTGGTACCGACAAGGTCATTGATTTGAATGCGTCAAATCATCCAATAGTATTGTTCGTTAGACCGATGCATGATAATTTCTCAGTGAGAAACATTTGTATTTCCCCCGTTATGAGTGCCTGCTAGGAGATATCGCAGGAGATATCGCAAATTATAGTGCCAGCGATATCTCCTACCAAAGCCTTTAATGGATGATATACATATATATATATATATATACTCTTCAAAAAAAGTAGGGGAACCCGAAATATTAATTTTAATAGCAGTTATGACTTTACCTTCTTTGTATCGCATTATTGATTACTGATAACAATGCAGGTAAAACTGCAGTTTGTCTTTACCATTATTTTAGAAATAATATTTAACCTATACAATTAGATGGTAATTTGTTAAGAAACTTTATTTACAGAATTTGTCATAAAACAAAATGTTATGAGTTGGTATAGGTTTAAAACATAGTGTTTTTTATATGGGTTTTAGCATTATTTAGTATATATATAGTTATAGGCTCAATCAAATGCCAGTATCACGATCTCTATTGTTTTGTTAGGCCAGGGTATTTGTTCTTCAAGAAATCCTCTGTTTATCTTGAGGAAATCCTCTCGTGTTACAATGTCGATGGTCTTCTGTTAATTACGGTATCAAAGATGACAAATAAGTGCAAACATAAAACAAATATTGCAACAATGATGATGCTAAGATTTCTCATGTTTTGTTAATCTAGCGAATGAATGGATGGACGGATGTTTAGCAGTACCCTAGCATTACAACACCAAAAATGCATGGACGTATGAATAGATTAATCAATATAAATGTAAAAATTCAAGTTATACTAAAGCAATGTAACGAGCTGGCCAACGTAATTAGAGTATAGGAGCGGTGCGTAGCCCAATGGTAAAGTGTTCGCTTAATACGCGGTCGGTCTAGGATCGATCCCTATCGATGAGTCCATTAGGCTATTTCTCGTTCCAGCCAGTGTTCCACGACTGGTATATCAAAGGCCGTCGTATGTGCTGTCCTATTTGTAGGATGATGCATATAAAAGATCCCTCGCTACTAATGGAAAAATGTAGCGGGTTTCCTCTCTAAGACTATACGTCAAAATGTTACAAAATGTTTTACATCCAATAGCCAGTGATTAATAAATCAATGTGTTCTAGTCGTGTTTTTAAACAAAACAAACTTTACTTTAATTAGAGTATACTGGGGTTGTTTGTTTTGTTGGGGATTTTTCGTTTTTTTAATTGTCCCCAGACCATTAGACAGTGCCAGGTTTGGGGAGCCCTGAAACACCGTCTTACAATTTATTTTAAAATTAATATTCATACATGTTTAAACAGAGTATACAGTTGGCAATGTCCTATCAAAAGGCGCCTGTATTTCATTTGAATAGTCAAGTTCAACAGAAGACAAGACGTTTTGTATTTTCATCTCCAGACTTTGACCTACTTTACGGACTTCGCAGGAGCCGTTGAAAACTTGGCCCAGACCGACACCATCGCCCCCGTGTACTTCGTCCTCGGTGGTGTCAACAAACGCCAGGGGGTCGTCATCACCAAGTCTAGGATAGAGTCAGACGATCTCTGGTACCTTGGCGCCGAAAAGAATTATTCAAAGTTGGTGCACATTATTACAATATTAGATATTTGTTTTTACAATATTAACCCTTTCTCGTAAAATAAATTGATATATATTTTTTTGAAAATGTTTTTTTAATATAATACATAATTATATGAACTGATAGTTGCAGCTTTATATATCAAAACAACGAAACTGATGGTGTACCCTATTTTGATTTGAGCAAAACTTGTACTTGATGAAAACCATAGGCGGCGGTGTCCCACCCAGAGCGAGTTTTAACGACTCAGTGGGTAGGTGTAAGACCACTAGATCGACTTCTCTCTCACTAACCACTAACAACTAACCCACTGTCCTGGGCAGACAGCCCAGATAGCTGAGGTGTGTGTCCAGGACAGCGTGCTTAAACCTTAAATGTATATAAGCACGAAAATAAGTCGAAATGTTCAATGTAATATAGCCTGTGCTCATGACGGGTTACACTGAGGGGTGAGTAGGAAAGGCAGTACATACCCACTTTTCATGAACACCAGATATTACTACTGGTTTGAGAGTATTTCATAGATGATGCCATCAAAGCTGTTTACATATCCTTTGAGCTTTGTTTTGTGCGGATTTAGGATTGTTACAAACCAGTTTTGGGAGTGGTAGTCTTACAGACGTAGATACAGGAACGGGACGTAGCCCAGTGGTAAAGCGTTCGCTTGACGCGCGGTCGGTATAGGATCGATTCCCGTCGGTGGGCCCATTGGACTATATCTCGTTCCAGCTAGTGCACCACGACTAATATATCAAATGCTGTGGTATGTACTATCCTGTTTGTGGAATGGTGCACATAAAAGATCTCTTGTTGCTAATCGAAAAAAGAAGTGGCGACAGCAGGTTTCCTCTATCAGTGGTCCTTAACCATATGTCTGACGCCATATAACCGTAAACAAACTGTGTTGAGTGCGTCGTTAAATAAAACATTTCCTAGAACCTGATATTGATTCCAAGGAGCAATCACGATCTTATCACATCTTTCCTTTGACTCTGTATTCTGCAAAGATACGATTTCAGATGTTAATAATGGTTTTGTTTATCCAAGTTCGTATCTTTGCTCAATAATACGATGAACTGGTATGCTTATACAGTATGTTTTGTTCAGTTGCTTGGCTGTAAAGATATTGGATTTTCAGAAGCTGTTCTGTGTTTCAAAGAATCGATAACGTTTGTTATTGTTGGTAGTTTTTTGTGTATGTGTTATTGTTGGTAGTTTTTTGTGTATGTGTGTATCTATCTATCTATGTAGATATGTATATGTATATGTATATGTATATGTATATGTATATGTATATGTATATGTATATGTATATGTATATGTATATGTATATGTATGTATGTATTTGTATGTATGTATGTATATGTATGTATGTATATATATATGTGTGTGTGTGTGTGTGTGTGTGTGTGTGAAAGAGAGAGAAAGAGAGGAGTGTGTTGTGTGTGTGTTGTGTGTGTGCTGTGTGTGTGTGTGTGTGTGTGTGTGTGTGTGTGTGTGTGTGTGTGCGTGCGTGTGTGTGTTGGTTTTTATGAAATTTAAATTTAAAATGTATAAACCAAAATAATTCAATTAAAACAAATGAATATCAAGCGTTGGATTGTTCACCGTTTCAGTTGGTTTCTGGTTGAGACAAATTACGACCACTGGGAGCCTGCACCAAGCTCAGATGACAGAAGGTAAAGTAAATAATTAATTAATTAATTAACGAACAAACGAATTATGAGCAAACACATTAATTTAGACTACATTTTTAAAATACATTTTAAGTAGTATTATCAAAAATGTCCACTTGTATTGTGGTTTAGCTATAAATTCAACTTGTTTTTGGCAGTGGCGAGACGTAGCCCAGTGGTAAAGCGCTCACTTGATGCACGGTCGGTTTGGGATCGATCCCCGTCAGTGAGTCCATTGGACTATTTCTCGCTCCAGCCAGTGCATCATGAGTGGTACATCAAAGGCCGTGGTATGTGCTATCCTGTTATGGGATGTTGCATATAACAGACCCCTTGCTGTTAATCGAAAAGGGTAGCCCATGAAGTGGCGATAGCGGGTTTCCTTCCTCAATATCTGTGGGGTCCTTAACCATATATTCGACGCTATATTACCGTAAATAAAATGTGTTGAGTGCGTCGTTAAATAAAACATTTCCTCTCTGTTTTTGGCGTGTTTTAGAATGTTTAGTGGTAATTAGACATACACGGTGCATGGTCGTTAATAAGCCTATGGACATATTACTTGTTCTAGAGGTTTGCAAATATAACTTTCTGAAGGGACTATCCTGAGTTTCCAACCATTGTAAGGTATTTCTGACAAACAGGGCCTTTCAAATTACAAACATTACATATTAAATACATGTTCTTGTTTAGAATACCAGTGTCTAATGTGTTTCCGGTTGTGTGCGAATAAAACAAAATGTACATACGAACTTATTGGAAGGTAAAATCTGCTTTAGGCTACTAAAAACATTAGGACGATAACAAACACCTTTGTTATAAGATACTGTTGTTTTGAACAGTAACATATATTTAAAGGGATAAACCCTAGTTTTTAAACACTAAGGCATATTTTTCACCTATACTGTTGTTTCAACCCGTAAAAATTGACACTACGTTTGGTTAATTTACAAACCTGTAACAAATTTGGATACAACAGAGTGAAACAAGAATCTGTGATGTTGAAATATACTTAAAAATAAATAGTAAAACGCTACTCCATAACCGTTACTTTTCAGATTCACGTGCGTTTTAAAAAATATTTTTAAAATGCATTTTGTGGTATTAGAAACACCAGGATGACCAAAAAAACGGTTCGATTGTACAGAAATGGATAATCTAAACAATAAAATATAAGTACTTTTTTTTTCAGTGATCATAAACGGCTCTAATAGTGACAAATATGCTGTAGTGTTTAAAAACTAGGGTCTGTCCCTTTAATATGTAATTTTAGTTGTTGGTCGCAAACATGTTAAAAGGTAGCAAACTCTGAATAGTTCCTTTAATACTTAATTTCTTCTTTTTGTTGTCTCAGAGATCCTGCAATCAAAGCCATGAAAGACATGGGAAAGCAGAAGATCTCAGTTCAGAACCTGCTTAGTGTGCTTTCCACACCACTGGTAAAGAATAAGTAAGTACATTCACCTTGTCAACGTAAAGAACTATTTCTGCTTACACGACACGTCTGCCCCGGGTTGGGACCCTGGCCTCTCAGAGGTCGAACCCCAGGGCAGACATACTCGAAACCTCTGTAGTACATGAGCATGTTAAAATATTACGCACGCACACACGTAAGCAAAATAAATGTTAATGATTTATCGACCGGCCTCGGTGGCGTCGTGGTTAAGCCATCGGACATAAGGCTGGTAGGTACAGGGTTCACAGCCCGGTACCGGCTCCCACCCAGAGCGAGTTTTAACGACACTACACCCTCTTTTCTCTCACTAACCACTAACAACTAACCCACTGTCCTGGACAGACAGCCCATATAGCTGAGGTGTGTGTCCAGGACAGCGTGTTTGAACCTTAATTGTATATAAACACGAAAATAAGTTGAAATGAAATGAATGAAATGATTTACCAATTAACGACATTGGCCAGAACAAACACTAGCATAACAATATCCATGCAACGTTACGTACTATTTAATTAAATATGATAGCCAGAACTACAACATTGATTTATTGTAGATAGTAATACTTAGATAGCCACATAATAAATGTTTGAAATAAATGAACAGAATAATTTTAGAAATAATCAGACAACGAACGAAAATGTTGATCCCTTACATATTTAACTACTATTTAGTTTCTATTTTTAATGCATACTGGTATATAAGTTTATTTATATATTATTTAATTCTTTTTACTTATTTTGAAACAATTTATTTTCTTAACCCCCCCCCCCCCCCCCCCCCGTCCTTTATAAGAATATATATTTATTATTTGTTTGATGCTAGTCATTTAAACATATAAATATATATTACACAATGAAACGGTCACATATTTGATTCCATATGCATTTTATTGACACATAGCGTTTATCGGTCTTTCATTTGAGTTTCCTGCATTGAAATATGTTTCCGACTAATAAAATATTTTAACGTCTAAAAATACGCATTCAATATATTTTCTTGTTTTGAATATCAATGTCTGTATATTCAATGTATTTCTGGTCGTCTTAATATTTGTAAGAAGCCCAAACTGGATTTTGTCTTTCGTACGTATGAAAAACAATATTTTAGGAAATAAAATGAAATGTAACCTAGTACAAATACTAGAACTATCAGAAACACGTTTAATATACAACCATTAATATTTTTATGCAGAAAAAATGTAATTACACATACAGTCGTTAAACTATCTCTGTTAGTCAATAACATCTTTAAAATTGCAGCAAACTCAGGACTTGTCCCTTTAACATGTTCTTGTTTAATAACTATTTCAGTAGCACAGTCTACAGTATCGTGATGTCAGCATCCCAGCCAAGTCTACTGAAAGCGTGGGTGCGATACCCCAGTTAAAACTCGTCCAGTGAAACTTTCAGTGGCATCCATTCTTCAATGTGCGTTGATAATAAAAGACCATCTCTTTTTTCCTCGAGGAAGATGAAGTATTATGTGGAGAAATTTCGACAAAATATTTAGATTTGATAGAATTTTGTATAAAATTAATAAATTATTAATATTTATATACCGCTTTTTATGTTGTTTTTTTGTCATACTCTTTTGCCTCGTCCAAAGCAGTGCCCTTCGACTTGTATATTAAAAGCTGGGTATGTCCTGTTCTGTCTGTGGGAAGAAATGAAGAGTTCAGGCGCAAAACGCGATATATCCATTTTTCATTTTCAATAAAAAAAGGGGTTTTTAATTGGCGTATATCGCGTTTTGATAAAAAAACAAAACCGGGATTTACCCAATACAATTTCATAAGGATCAATCACGTTTTGCAGCAAATCAACGGGGCTACGATTAGCCCTTACTGACATACAATAATGGCTTTAACTAAAAACTAGAAAGAAAATGGTTTATATCGCGTTTTGAGCCTGAACTCTTCAAATACACTGTATATGAAAATATTTTCTATAAAAGGCCGTGGTATGTATTGTCCTGTCTGTGGAAAAGTGCACGTAAAAGATCCCATTCTACTAAACGAAAAATATAGCGTGTTTTCTTCCTGACTACGTGTCATGATGCCTGAATAGAAGTTTGACATCCAATAACTGATGTTGATTAATAAATTAATGATGTGTAATTAAACAAAACGATGGCGTCGTGGTTAGGCCATCGGTCTACAGGCTGGTAGGTACTGGGTTCGGATCCCAGTCGAGGCATGGGATTTTTAATCCAGATACCGACTCCAAACCCTGAGTGAGTGCTCCGCAAGGCTCAATGGGTAGGTGTAAACCACTTGCACCGACCAGTGATCCATAACTGGTTCAACAAAGGCCATGGTTTGTGCTATCCTGCCTGTTGGAAGCGCAAATAAAAGATCCCTTGCTGCTAATCGGAAGAGTAGCCCATGTAGTGGCGAGAGCGGGTTTCCTCTCAAAATCTGTGTGGTCCTTAACCATATGTCTGACGCCATATAACCGTAAAAAAATGTGTTGAGTGCGTCGTTAAATAAAACATTTCTTTCTTTAAACAAAACGAATTTCAACATACCATTATACCTCGCCATTGGTCCGTTAAAATTGTGTTGTCACGAATGAATGAATCAATCAATGTATGTATAAACGTTAGTGTAGTTTAACGACACCACTAGAGCACATTGATTTATTAATCATCGGCTATTGGATGTCAAATATTCGGTAATTCTGACATACAATCTTAGAGTGGAAACCCGCTACATATGTTCCGTTATTAGCAAGGCATATTTCATATACACCAGCCAATAGGCAGGATAACACATACCACGGCCTTTGATATAACAGTCGTAGTGTACTGGCTGGAACGACAAATAGCCTAATGGGGCCCACCAACAGTGATCCATCCTAGGTATGAATGTATAACGATAGCCCAGCACAAAGATGTACATCTGTTATTGGGAGTCAAGCAAAGGTTATTTTAACTGTGTGTATACTCCACTCACAACAGTTTAAAACATAGGGTTTTTTCTTTTGCTTCAAGCAGTAATTTCTAAATTATTTCTGAGTATAATCACTTGCAAATTCATCCAGCACTACAGGACCCTAACATTTCAAAAGTGTTTGCTTATGTTCTTGATCAGAAATTCGAGTACTTTGTTTTGCAGGTAACTCTTACATGTTCCAAGCACATGGCTACTTGACACAGTGGTACTAGATGAAATAAAATTGCATACATTTTTTTGCCCAGATAAAACTATTTTTTTTACAACCAACACACTCACATTTATGACCAATCACAAGACTTGTGGTGTTCACTTCTCTATCAAAAGTTCGGTGCACCTCGAACTTTGATTCAGCCGGAAGTTATTTGGTTTAGTACTTAGATGAGTAACATATATTAGTTACTCACAGTTATTAAAGGTTCGTGTGCTCGTGTGTTCAGAAAGCACAGCAGTGTCTCCAGTAACGGATCCAGGAGGGGTTCCAGGGGTCCGGACCCCCCCCCCCCCCCCCCCCCACACCACACACACCCTTTGAAAACCGACCATAACCTTTAAGGGGAAACGTGATTATATTAACTGTTCTTTGTAAAAGGAGAGATCAGTCATCACATTTGGACACCCCTCCCCCTTTAAGAAATCTTGCATCCGCGCCTGGTCTCGTTTAATAAATACAAAACACAGGATTAATCGGCTCATTCGTAATGATGACATTATAATCATAAATGAAAACTTCATTTTTTTCTTTATTAAACACCATATTCCTTTGCACATCTTTTTATGATCTTCTCTTTATATTCCTGAAATTGCCTTCATATATATTATTGTTATGTGCATGATATGATATATCATCATCATCGTCTTATTATTAGTACCAGCCTCGGTGGCGTCGTGGTTAGGCCATCGGTCTACAGGTAGGTACTGGGTTCGGATCCCAGTCGAGGCATGGGATTTTTAATCCAGCTACCAACTCCAAACCCTAAGTGAGTGCCCCGTAAGGCTCCATGGGTAAGTGTAAACCACTTGCACCGACCAGTGATTCATAACTGGTTCACTAAAGGCCATGGTTTGTGCTATCCTGCCTGTGGGAAGCGCAAATAAAAGATCCCTTGCTGCCTGTCGTAAAAGAGTAGCCTATGTGGCGACAGCGGGTTTCCTCTAAAAAACAGTGTCAGAATGACCATATGTTTGACGTCCAATAGCCGATGATAAGATAGAAAAATAAATGTGCTCTAGTGGCGTCGTTATATAAAACAAACTACTTTTTACTTATTATTGTATTCCATTTCTATCTCATACTGTGTACATGTTAGAAATTGTGATTCAAGACAGCACAACCTCGGCCTGGCTAAACTGACCCAGGGGGATAATAAATGTGTCCGTTTTCTTTTCAGCTAACTGGGGAAACATGCATGTAGTTGAAGTAAATATAGTTTTGAATGTATCAATGATACGCTGATAAACACGATATTAGTGAAATGCGGTCATCATAGCCATCATGTGATATATACTGTGATAGCCGCACGCTAGTTTATTTATCTAACTAAAGTGCACAAGATGAAGTCTGTACAGCCCACTATTTCGCTAGCTCTTTTCGGACTCGCCGTGGGCTTGGCGGTGAAACCTATTGGTGACGAACCCACACCAGTTCCATTCTACACCGTGGATCTGGATCAGCCAGAAGAGAAACGATGGGACCATATCATAAAAGAGTATGCAGAAGACGTCAAATATGTTCAAAAAATTATGAGGTAAAAATGTATTGACAGAAACATAGCGTCACATTGATATCAAAAATGTTTTGTGCCGAATTTACAAAGCCTTAAACGCGTGTAACTACATATATTTGCATTGCTTAAACACGTGCGTTTAAGAAATGCTGGCTTCGGAAATTCGGCCCTTTGAGTCTCAATTATAAAGTACAGTTTTTGTCAGACTCGGATCCAGAAAATAGGTATGGGGTGCATACCACTCTCACCTCCACTGTACCTCAGTATCGAAGTAAATACTGGGCCGAATTTACGAAGCCTGATTTTCTTAAAGGCAGGTGTTTAAGCATTGTAACTGTGTGTAGTTACACATGTGTAAGTCTAAAACAGGTGTTTAAGCATTGTAACTGTCTGTAGTTACACGTGTGTAAGTCTAAACCAGGTGTTTAAGCATTGTAACTGTCTGTAGTTACACGTATGTAAGTCTAAACCAGGTGTTTAAGCATTGTAACTGTCTGTAGTTACACGTGTGTAAGTCTAAACCAGGTGTTTAAGCGTTGTAACTGTCTGTAGTTACACGTGTGTAAGTCTAAACCAGGTGTTTAAGCGTTGTAACTGTCTGTAGTTACACGTGTACAAGTCTGAAACAGGTGTTTAAGCGTTGTAACTGTCTGTAGTTACACGTGTGTAAGTCTAAACCAGGTGTTTAAGCGCTGTAACTGTCTGTAGTTACACGTGTGTAAGTCTAAACCAGGTGTTTAAGCACTGTATCTGTCTGTAACTGTCTGTAGTTACACGTGTACAAGTCTAAACCAGATGTTTAAGCACTGTAACTGTCTGTAGTTACACGTGTGTAAGTCTAAACCAGGTGTTTAAGCACTGTAACTGTCAGTAGTTACACGCGTGTAAGTCTAAACCAGGTGTTTAAGCACTGTAACTGTCTGTAGTTACACGCGTGTAAGTCTCAACCAGGTGTTTAAGCACTGTAACTGTCTGTAGTTACACGTGTACAAGTCTGAAACAGGTGTTTAAGCGTTGTAACTGTCTGTAGTTACACGTGTACAAGTCTGAAACAGGTGTTTAAGCATTGTAACTGTCTGTAGTTACACGTGTGTAAGTCTAAACCAGGTGTTTAAGCACTGTAACTGTCTGTAGTTACACGTGTACAAGTCTAAACCAGGTGTTTAAGCACTGTAACTGTCTGTAGTTACACGTGTGTAAGTCTCAACCAGGTGTTTAAGCACTGTAACTGTCTGTAGTTACACGCGTGTAAGTCTCAACCAGGTGTTTAAGCACTGTAACTGTCTGTAGTTACACGCGTACAAGTCTGAAACAGGTGTTTAAGCGTTGTAACTGTCTGTAGTTACACGCGTACAAGTCTGAAACAGGTGTTTAAGCATTGTAACTGTCTGTAGTTACACGTGTGTTTAAGCGTTTTAACTGTCTGTAGTTACACGCGTACAAGTCTAAACCAGGTGTTTAAGCGTTGTAACTGTCTGTAGTTACACACGTACAAGTCTAAACCAGGTGTTTATGCGTTGTAACTGTCTGTAGTTACACGCGTACAAGTCTAAACCAGGTGTTTAAGCGTTGTAACTGTCTGTAGTTAAACGCGTACAAGTCTAAACCAGGTGTTTAAGCACTGTAACTGTCTGTAGTTACACGCGTACAAGTATAAACCAGGGGTTTAAGCATTGTAAAATACTAAATGTTTGACATCCAATAGCCGATGATTAATAAATCAATGTGCCCTAGTAGTGTCGTTAAACAAAACAAACTTTTTAGTGCATTTCGGAATACTCTAGGTTGGCTTTTTAAAGCTATTTCCCCACCTTAGAAATATTCTGCATCCTTTCCTGGTTTGGATACAGTTTTGTAGCGCACAGACCCCCCCCCCCCCCCCCCCCCCCATTTTATTTTCCTTTGAACTCTGCATTGTGCATAGATACGAGTTTGTATGCCTGAATGGCGCTGTCGTTCAAATATACTTAAAAGGCAACTTCGTCGTTTACAGTATTTGAAAATCTGAAAATGAAAATAAGTAGGCCTATCATAATGAACTCGAACTCTTATAAACTTCGTTTACCACAGACTAGACCCCCTGTATAAGTTCCTATACACGCACCTGCTCTCTCTCTCTCTCTCTCTCTCTCTCTCTCTCTCTCTCTCTCTCTCTCTCTCTCTTATGTTCTTTTTCGTTATTTCCAGCGAAGTGTTTCCCAAAGAACTTATCCCATTGCTGGAGTTGGCTGCCCAGTATCTTGATGAAAAGGTCGAAGATCCCTATGCAAACGAGATGATAGGTAGGACGATATGTAGGACGTTAGTGTACTAATGAGTTATTTATATAATAGGAAAACAATGAAGAATTGAAATTTAAGACACACACACACACACACACACACACACACACAGACACATGCACACACACACACACACACACACACAGAGAGAGACAGAGAGAGATAGAGAGAGAGAGAGAGAGAGAGAGAGAGAGAGAGAGAGAGACGGAGAGAGAGAAAGACAGAGAGAGGGGGAGATGGAGGGAGAGGGGGAAGAGGGAGGGGAAGGGAGAGAGAGAGGAGGGCTGGACAGAGATGGGGAGATATCTAGGGAGGGGAAGGGAGAGAGAGAGGGGGCTGGACAGATAGGGGGAGATATCTATACGAGAGTGAGAGAGAGATAGAGTCAGAGACACACAGAGAGAAAGACGGAGAGAGCTGATATTTACCACGATGTTATGCTCCTAGTCCATCTATAAGACGACTGCCATTTTATAGCGCACGGATAATCGTCTTCGTAAACACCACGTAGAATAATAATCCAAGTAAGAAACTTTGATGAGTTTATTTTGTGGACGAAGTAAAGTTGTAAGTAATGTAGCTCAGGTCGACCTTGCGATCACACAGACCAGTCGCCGACTGACTTTTCTGAATAATGTTGCGATTGTGCCACGATCGTAGTAGATTCGTCGCCGATCCAATGTGACCTGAATGCTTTTGCAATGGTGTTACAACGATCGGCATCAGTCGGCAATCCAAAAAAAATCATCCTTCGTAAGAGTTCAACATACTGAACTTCGGCGATGCAGCTAAACAGGTTCAGCGTGCTTGCGATTCTCAGTGTGCAAATTTTACACGTCGCATGACCGTAATGCGAGTGTATTTTGGTTTTCCGAATCCCGACCGTTATATTTGATTTGTGTAATCGCAAGGTCGAACTGCGCCAGCCTTAAGTTAACCCTGTCTAGTCCAGCTCGAGTCATCTCTAGCCCTCTCCTTTTTGATATACAAGTTACAACATTCAATAAGGGGCCGCCTACAGGCGACTCGAGCTATGTCTGGTCTAAAAACTAGGGTCTGCGGTGGCTTTAATATGGTAGTTGTTTTGTTGCAGGAATAGCCATTGCGATGAATGTCACTTTGGGTGATGTCCTACTTCTTAATATGATGTATGACGAAACCACGTGAGTGATGTTTGTGATTTGTTGTAATTAATTTAAAAATATATATTTCTTACTTATCATGTAACAGCTGCCCATTTGAGAAGTTCGGCTAACAGGTTGGGTTTTTTACATCATTGTCACAAAGTTTCATGAATTTTTGAAGGATGGTTTATATTTTTTGGATGTAGTACAAATTACAAAGTTTTCTTCTAATTACTTTTAGAGATACGAGCTAATGACCGTTTGTCTAATTAGCTTGACCTCATGAATTCGAATGGCAGTATCTCCGCTAATATTCCAAATATTCCCAGTAGTCCAAATAGCATAACAACGGGTCCAAGTTCAAAACGCACCTAACTTTAAATAGAACATTTAATACTACCATGCCTGATATTGATGAGACATGTGATATCACTTTATATAAAGTGTTATTTTATCTGGCTTGTGAATTCATGTAGTTTGAACTAGTACATGTATTAGTGTACCAGTTACTTTTGTCCTTGAATTTCGAGTCGAAACGTGCGGGCTACCGGGAAACTTGGATGACGTATTTTGTGTGAAACTAAAATAATCGAAGATGCTTCCTATAATCTCTGAAACTAGAAGCATTATAACTCCTTGGCCATTATCTTTGATATAGTTTAATGGTTGTAATATCGATATCTATGGTGTATAACTTGATTAAAACGTTGTATATAGTAGCTTTGGTCACATAATGTACGTTGCTATTGTTATTTATGGGATTTGATTTTAAAGCTCTTTTGAACCATGACAATACTGTCAGTTCCATTAACTAAAATAAAATAGCTCTCTATTCCGCGTTGGATCTCTATCAAACGCGGAACAGAGGGCTATTTTATTTCAGTTTGAGCTAATGCTGCAATTACTAATAATTAATTAATTTACCTGACATCGAGGAATGACGCACAGAATTCGATGTGCCGATTCTTTGTGAAGATAAAAGAAAGAAAGAAATGTTTTATTTAACGACGCACTCAACACATTTTTTATTTACGGTTATATGGCGTCAGACATATGGTTAAGGACCACACCGATATTGAGAGAGGAAACCCGCTGTCGCCACTTCATGGGCTACTCTTTTCAATTAGCAGCAAGGGATCTTTTATATTCACCACCCGACAGATAGGGTAATACATACCACGGCCTTTGATAAACCAGTCGTGGTGCACTGGCTGGAAGGAAAAATAGCCCAATGGGCCCACCGACAGGGATCGATCCCACATCGACCGCGCATCGAGCGACCGCTGTACCACTGGGCTACGTCTCATCCCTTATAAAGATGAGTGTAGTTCAAAACATTTCTTTTTAACAGGGTTTTGAGAGGTGACATACCTGTAATACGAGTAATGAAGACTTGTATAATTAACATACACACACAAACTAAATTCCTTTCAGATTTTGCAGAATTTTTTAAACGTTAAAGCGTGTCTCTCTGAAAACATGGACTTTGGACATGGCCAATTCTAGTTATCTGTCTTCTGTGTATTAGGGGCGGGATCTAGCTGGCATATCAAAGGGCGTGGTATGTGCTCTCTTGTCTGTGGAAAAGTGCATATAATTATATAGAGAATAATACATGAGTGGCCGTTAGATACCATTTATCTTACAGTGAGTTGTTTTAAAATGTATCTGACAAGCGAAAGTGAATTTGATACGTTTTTTAAACAACGAGTTGTAAGATAAATGGTATCTAACAGACACGAACGTATTATTCTATTTCTTACATATCTTCAAAGACTAGATTTTAAACACATGTTAACATATATTTCGACTAAACGTTATTTACAGCTCTTGCACGTACGCGTGACAGACAAATGATTGTCAGCTTAACTATACGTCACATTGTAATCGATTTCGATCGTGCTGGGTTTTTTCATTGGACGTATGGCATTGGTGATATGGTCATAACCCAGGAGCAGCCAGTCGTATGTCTTGAAATTGTTAACACACGTACATGTGTAAACCAGTATGTGTTATCAAAAATAACGAAGGATGTTCTCGCCAACGGGTGTGTAAGAAAAAGGATTCCCTGCAGCTAATGCAAAAAAACTATAGTGTGTTTTCACTAAGACTACAAGACAAAGATAACCAAATGTTCGACATCCATGTGTTCTGTTTACTTGTAGATTCAAGGGCGGTTCGCGTTTCGGACGGGCGTGCACCAGCATCGTGTCCGAGGACGTCAACGGACAAATCTGGCACGCAAGAAACATGGACTACGGATTTTCTGACAAGGTTCGAAATGTCACCATTGGAGTGCACTTCCAAACAGGAGGCTTGGTACTGTAGGGCGTCTTTTAGAACATTCTATAATAGAAAGAAAGTGTGACGGTACATGCTCTTAATTTCTTTTTCGCCTGTGGCGATATTAATTGTTTTAAAAGGCCGTGTGCAGTTCCAAATGCACTTAGCCCAGATGGGCAATTTGTTACGTAATACCCCTGCGCGACGGTGGTCGTGCTCTGTGCTTAATACACACCCAGCCAGTTGCGGAGGCCATGTGGCGAGTAGTTACGTAATACCTCTGCGAGTGCGGTTTCGACAACCGTGATTTTGGCGACCAAGGCGTCAGTAAGTCTGACGATCAGAGAAAAATATGCCGGCGTGGTGGTTGTGGAAAATCCACATGATACGTGAGGTACCGCCTTGTAACCCCAGGCGATATTCGCTGTCTCTGAGAGTTTTGAATAAATAGCTAGGGTTTAGATATATCTAGGGGAACCTAAAAGGAAGGCTTCCCGGGAACGTTAGTCCGTTTGGACTTTGGTAAATATATTATTTCTGCTCTGTGTATAACCTTGATGTGATTGATGTGACTTTAAATATTTTAATACTGTATTATACCAATATTATTTAGACGGTGCTGCCGGTCATCTGACGCAGTATTCTGTAGGCTCACCGTTCTGATATATATATATATATATATATATATATATATATAATATATATATATATATATATATATATATATATATATATATATATATATATATATATAAAGCTTAGCCAGTCATCCTAGAGGACCTAGGTAAACTGTAGGTTATTGTCTTTATTGTATTACAAGGTTATTGAATGAGTAGTTAGGGTTAATTAAAAATTAACCAGTTAGGAATAGTGTTGTAATTCCTTTATTAATTAAGTTCCCCTGGGAGCGTTTCTCCATTATCGCACGTGTGTGTGTTAGCGTTTCTCAATTATCACACGTGTGGGTGTTGTGTCACGGTGAAGTGATTAGCATATTGTGTAAACTAGACACCTAGAGATTAACTAATTAAGTGATCAGTTCTGGGTTGTTATTATTGTTGTTATTAATTAACTACTGCGGCAGTACATTTGTCAGCGTAGGTTAATACAGATTCCAAAGTGTATTGTGTTTTGTTGTGTTTTCTAGTGAACTAAACGTGCTATAATAATATATACTTTATATAAGATCTTATCTCTGATCATACCTAGACGAGCCACACTAGGGTTTTAAACTGCCCGTTACAGAGAGATCTAATAGATATACAGTTAGGAGAGATATTTGGATAATCGTGTTTTATTCGGTTACGGGTATTATAGGATCCCCGTGACAGAAAGAAATGTTTTATTTAACAACGCATTTAACACATTGTATTTACGGTTATATGGCGTCAGACATATGGTTAAGGACCACACAGATATTGAGAGAGGAAACCCGCTGTCGCCACTTCATGGGCTACTCTTGTCGATTAGCAGCAAGGGATCTTTTATATGCACCATCCCACAGACAGGGTAATACATACCACAGCCTTTGATATGCCAGTCGTGGTGCACTGGCTGAAACGAGAAATAGCCCAATAGGCCCACCGACGGGGATCGATCCCAGACCGACCGCGCATCGAGCGAGCGCTTTACCACTGGGCTACGTCCCTCCCTTCTATAATAGAAGGTTTATGGTAATTCAGAATCATATTTCCGCATAGACAAGTCAATGAGACATTTTGACAAGTTCAATTTCTTTGTTGCTTTAAGTTTTACAACTTATTTTGGGACATTACAAACATGGATGATGATGAGATGAATGGTGAAGCCACAGTATTTCCATTTTGGTATGGCACTACTTGACAGGGCCGCGTTCCAAGTCATCTCTGTGTCCATTACCACAGTTTGACACCCAATAGCCGATGTATTTTTCGTGCTGGGGTGTCGTTAAACATTTATTCATTCATTCATTCATTCATTCATTTATTTGTCTCTTTGTTAAATATGTATGGCGGTTTTATAATAAAAACAGCATATTGTGATAAATACATATTTACAATATTGAACAATTGATATACCTTAGTTGTTTGTTCCCATAAATCACTGTTAGGCATTTCGTTTATACAGAGGCTGCTACTCTCCACGACAATACGTCCTACCTACTTTACCTCTAGGAATAGACATAATAGATGTTTAACGACACCCCAGCACGAAACGGGGCGAGACGTAGCCCAGTGGTACAGCGCTCGCTCGATGCGCGATCGGTCTGTGATCGATCCCCGTCGGTGGGCCCATTGGGCTATTTCTCGTTCCAGCCAGTGCACAACGACTGGTATTTTAAAAGATCCCTTGCTGCTAATCGAAAAGAGTAGCCCATGAAATGGCGACAGCGGGTTTCCTCCCTCATTATCTGTGTTGTCCTTAACCATATGTTTGACGCCATATAACCGTAAATAAAACGGGTTGAACGCGTCGTTAAATAAAACATTTCTTTCTTTTTCCCAGCACGAAAAATACATCGGCTATTGGGTGTCAAACTATGGTAAATGCGAAAATAACGGGATGATCAACATCAATATAAAAATTCAAGAGTTAAATAAAAACGCAGTGTAAGGAACTGTGTAAAAATACAAATATCACAGATAGGTCAAATTAAAATTTAGAATAAAAGTCTGAATCACGTAAAAATTGTAATAAAAGTTCTGGATGGAATCGAAAGGATTCCATCACATTTCTTTGACCAAATATATCTTTTCCAGGTTTTTTTTTAGATGATGGCACTCCACCAAAATGTGGCGTATCGTCAGAATACACTGACAGTGTTTACCTCTAGGTGGATTACCACTTCTAAATATGACAAAGGGTCATTTTCTATGAGGATCTCCTTTAGTCCCGTCCGGAATACAACTTTTAAAAGCAAATGTCTGAAGATTGAACTAAAATGTACAACCAAACAAAACTGTATCTGTCAGCACTGGCTCAAGGAATAATGACTAAACTACACAAGCTTGGATCAGTTTTAGTTTTAAAGTTACCTAAAATAAATAGAGTGTTCCGGACGGAATTAAAGTGAGCCCCTTATTTGAAATGGCCCCATCTGAAGTACTAAATTTTATACTAAAATAGTTTTGTAAAATAAATCTATATCTATCTAAAGGTGAATCTTTAGTTTAATTTAAAACTTTACAGTTTTCCGAATTTGGTGTTCCTGGGAGGATTAATATCAGGGATATATATATGGACGATATGTGAAATAAGGGGCACAAGCACATCTTAATATAATGATAAAATATGAAAATAAAAGCTAATGTCTTTGGCCTCGCGTGGATCCTACGGCCATAGATATAGCATTCGTGGCGTACAAATAATATGGACCAAACGCATTTATTTTTTTGCTTTCAGACTATGTATTCAGCCATCACGTTTGTAGGATACGTTGGTGTGTTAACTGGCCAGAAACCTCACGGTTATACAATAACAGTGGATCAAAGAGGTTTGCTTATTGAATGGCACGGGCGTAGGAAGCGGAGGGGGTAGGGCAATGGGCATGTAGCAGCAGCGATGTTTTTTTTATATATTTATACATGTATTTATATATATGTATGTGTGTGTATGTGTGTGTGTCCCCCCCCCCTCAACACACACATACATACATACACACACACACACACACACAAACACACACACTTTTTGGCACCTTCCTACGCTCGTGAATAGTAATCGCTATTGTACGTATGTCAAGGGTTTGATAAAACCCACACTTTAAGGATGTCACTTTGACCATCGTTAATACATCACGTATATGTTATTTTTACAAATGTACTCCTAAAAATACGTAGTTTCCTCATTAACTATTAATATGCCTTAGTAAACATAGCCCACAATACATCGAGGATACATGCTATTGTACTTGCACGCGTGTATAATAATTGCTTGATGCTGCTGTGATGTGTTTTCATAGAATAATAACACTGGTTCTTTTGTCGTTACTGACGATGTTTTGTTATTTTTGTCTTATTCTTTGTGGTTCTCTGTTATCTTGTTTATCTTTCACAGATCAGGGTAATTGGTGGATGAATCTTTTGATTGGTTTGTTGGACCATAATGCATTGCCAGTCAGCCTGCTTGTTAGAGACGTGAGTACGTCATTAGCTACGTTTATATATATTTTTTAATGAATATATGTTTAACGACACCTCGGCACAGTTTTTAAACCACGGTAATTTAGTGTGTCTAGACAGTAAAGTGCCAAACCTTTTACCGTCCTATAAGCTACTCCAACCGAATAACAGCAATGCCAAAGAATGCAATTTCCCATAAATAGAACAACACGGTCTTTAACATATAAAGAGCTATATTCAGCCGAAGTCAAAGTTAAAATCACCCAAATAGCTCCTTAAGCTTACTTTCAATGAACCATTCCAAAACATGCTCCAAATTACTTCATGGTTTCGGGACTCAATCCTACAGGACATTCAAAATTCAATAACACCACAAATACCGATCCTGCTCGGGATGCTGGTGCTCTCTTGCACCTGCCAAGCGCGGGCGGTCCATTCTCCTACTCACCCCAACCCCTTTCATGTCCTGGACGAAGGAAGCGGCGTGATTCCTGTGCCAATGACAGCCGTGCGCCACAACAGCTTGCTCTGAATGTGCACGTTGAGCCCGATGACCTGACCTGACCTGACCTTTGACATATCAGTACCTATTTAGGACGAGGAAGAACTGACCTGGTCGCCAATGGTTATTGATCTTACAACCATTTGCGGTGATGCAATTAAAGGCTTTTTTTCGATTTATACAGACATTATACAGGCGTCTGAAAGCGCCTTTAGTGTTAATGTTTTCTGTAGTTTGTTTTAGCATGGTATGGCACCATGCCTCAATAGTCTAGCGCCGTCTTGTCTTAATCAGCACCATGCCTCAATAGTCTAGCACCGTCTTAATCAACACAATGCTATCCTGAGATTTAACAACCCTTTTTCAATAATTAATTAAGAAATTGCCTTTACTCAGAAAATGTATTATTAATTAATAAAATATCGCAGTTATATATTTTGCCATTTATTTATTAAAGCAAGCACATTAATTACATTTATTTTTATTCCATTTAATGTTTTGCCTTAAGAGAAAAAACCGAGTGCCCTGAAAATGGTAAAAATTACCCCAAGTGTTTAGTGTACCATAACTTGCCAAATGTCTCGGGAAAACACCAAGTGTTGAACATTTTCAGTCAAAGGTGCAATGTTCTCTTACAACATTGTATGGTATTTTTGTCTAAAAGTCAATTTCTTAATGGAAGTAGGTTGTTGTTTTCATGTCTGTATATTGCTTTCATATTTAGTCATGTCGCATTTGTTTCTGAGTGCATAATAACGACCCACAATCCAAGATGTTCATATCTTATTATATCTGAAAACGAGTAAAAGTTTATGTTCGTCATCGTTTGGAGTGTGCAGAATTATCTCACATCATAACGAATCAATAGGATGTATTGCTGTACTGATTTTCTCGTTCCAGCCAGTGCACCACGACTGGTATATCAAAGACCATGGTATGTGCTATCATGTCTGTGGGACGGTGCATATAAAAGATCCCTTGCTACTAATGAACCAAAAATGTAGCGGGTTTCCCCTCTAAGACTATATGTCAACATTATAAAAAAATTGACCTCCAATAATCGATGATTAATATATCAATGTGCTCTAGTGGTGTCGTTAAACAAAACAAACAAACTTTTTTGTTATACTGATGGAAAGAAATAAGGGAACATACAAACAGTAACAGCCAATCTTGACTGCCACCGAACCCACAGTATCAGGAATTTACCCGAGTTACCGGCAGTCAATCACATAGTACTGGTATTCGACCCCCCCCCCCCCCCCCCCCCCCCCCCCCCCCCCCCCCCCCCCCCCCCCCCCCCCCCCCCCCCCCCCCCCCCCCATTCTATCTCCGTGGTTTAAATAGGCATAAACACTTTAGTAGTGAATTCAGTTCGGTGTGAAATACCACTGGACGAATTTGCATAGCCTTTTTGTTCTTCTTAAACGCAGGTGTTTAAGCATTGTAAATGTATACAGTTAAACGTGTGTAATGCATAAACAGACTTTGTAAATTCGCCACGTTCTTTCAGTCAGTATATAAGCTACTTACAAAATTCCAGTCTCACCAAATTCTGACTAAACAAGAGATTGGCTGTAACTTGTGCAGACATTGGGACAAACACAAACACACAGGATGTAGATAAATGAATATACTAAGGAAGAAATCAGGAATAATGTTTTAGTTTTCATTTGGACTTATTTCGATGCTTATATCCAACTGTGGTTCAAGCATGTTGGCTCTGGGTAGGTACCGATACCAAAGTAAGGACCTAGTACGTACCAGCCTGAAGTCCAATTGCTTATCCGCTATGCCAGCAAGAACTGTGTATCTTTAATATGGATTCATCTACATATCTAGTTACCAAATTGGGAAATGTATATGTCATCACAATAATGCATATTTAGTAGTAGTACCAGCCTTAAAGGGACATTCCTGAGTTTGCTGCATTGTAAGATGTTTCCGACTAATAAAATATTTTTACGATTAAACTTACATATTAAATATATTTTCTTGTTTAGAATATCAGTGACTGTATATTCAATGCGTTTCTGGTCGTCTTAATATTTGTAAGAAGCCCAAACTGGATTTTGTCCAAAAAAAAATTTTTAGGAAATAAATTCAATTTAACCTAGTACAAATATTAGAACGATCAAAAACACGTTTAATATACAGCGACTAATATTTTATGCAGAAAAATACATTTGCTATGTAATTACAATCGTTAAAAAGTCTCTGTTAGTCAACAACATCTTAAAAATCTTAACTCAGGAATGTCCCTTTAAGTCCAGTGGCTTAGCTTAACCACTACACCAACGAGGACTTTATATATTTAATATGGATTCGTCTACACAACTAGTAGGGGGAAGTCATACTTAATTACAATAATGTATATATTTGATGTTTTGAAAATAAATGATCATATAAAGGTAAGACCAGTCAATCATTGTTTTTGTATTATTATTATTCAGACATTGGCCTATTTCAAAGACTTCGAAAGTGCTATTGAAAACTTGGCCCAGACCGACACCGTCGCGCCCGCGTACTTCATCATTGGCGGTGTCCATCAACATCAGGGGGTCGTCGTCACCAAGTCACGGATAGGAGCAGACGATTTCTGGTACATTGGCGCCGAAAAGAATTACTCAAAGTTAGTGCTTACCATTACAGCATTATTATAATGATTCATTATTGCATATCACGTCTATGTACACTTTGTGTTTTTACAATACATTTTTATGTAAAAGCTGGATATGGATTTTTTTGTAACCTAAAAAACTGTTTCAAGTGTACAGTAAATACATGATTATGCATTAACTGAAAGTAAGGTATAACACGTACAAAATGTAAAACAAGTATTAAAGAATAATTGAAATTATATCTAAAGATCCAAAGCACTGATCAATGGTATATAATAAATAGAATGTTTTCTATTGTCTAATAGTCATTGTACATCAGTGAAATCTGTTTTATCTCATAACAAACAGGGCTTCTAAATTATGGTAGCCCCACTCCCATGGCTCTTGATATTCAGTGTTGGGCTAGTAAATAATTACTATATCTAGCCCGACGGCTAGTGGAAAAAAAAACACCTTGTCAAATGCTGCATAATTTACATGTTTTGTAAATATGAATATCCTGTCCCCTCTTTCCACCCCAATCTAAGGATTTTTAAACTCAATCTTCCTTTTTAGGTGGCATACCTGATTATTACTATTAAAGTACTGTCGGAAATAGAATAAAGATGATTTTCGTCGATTATTTCTTACATATTAAACTGACAAGTAAATATTTTGTAAATATCTATTTAATGATAGTCTACCTAATTGAACATTTACTTGGTTGGGCGATCATTGATGTTCACGGTGGTGTTTACTCTTGAAATTAAAAGAAAAATGTCAGTGAACAGGTGATTTGTGCACTTAATTGGAACAGACTATAACACATTTTGGTCAACGTGTCAATTTCATTGCTGTTACATTATGTGAGGGATTGTTTCTAATGATGATTTGCCCCTATTCCTCTCCAAAACAAAATATTTGTAATCATATTTAAGTAACTTTTGAGCAAAACTGTCAAGAGCCATTATAACGATTCATTATACCGGCATTAAAGGTGCTATCTCAGTATTACCCAATGAGTTATTGCAAATCTTCTTTTTTTTCTTCTTTTTTTTGAATAAACTTTTCATTTAACATTTAAAGAAGACACCTTTAACAATATGACCATAAATGATTATAGGAAATAATTTTATCTACTGGTAGAAAATACTTTTTTATTGGAGAATCTTTATCACAGCTCGCATTATATAGCACCTTTAAATTGTTGCAAGATTGTGTAAATTTCTAATGTACTTATATTGAATTTATATTCAATAAATATGCTTGTCATAATTAATAATTTATGCTGCAATTCAAACTAATTAGTTAACTTGCAGTTTTAAATTAAAAGTTTGTTTAAGGGTAAATGAAATTGACACATATCGATCAAAATATGTTATAGTCTGTTCCAATAAAGGTCACAAATCACCTGTTTACTGACATATTTAGTTTAATTTCAAGAGTAAAACACCACCTTGTACATTAGTGAGAGCCCAAACAAGTAAATGCTAAATTAGGTAAAGTATCATTGAATGGGTATTTACACAATATTTACTTGTCAGTTTAATATGTAAGAAATAATCGACGAAAATCATTTTTATTCTATTTCCGACAGTACTTTAGTAAAATTGTATTTATTTAAAGTAGGGCTAGTGAATTTTTTATCATGGCTAGTACATTTTTAAAATCACCGATCCCATGGCTAGTGGATTTTTATAAAATTCTAGAAGCCCTGACAAAATTATAGAAATAAAGCACTATTTTGACTTAGATGATCCGTGTCAACAGAAATATTAGCATAAGTTAAAAATTGTAATATCGGTATAAGTTATAAATCGGACCACTCAGTAATTTCACTCGAATTATCAGTTCATCAAAAATAACGAGAACCAGTTTACTGGAAATTTAATTCAAGTCTGCTTTAAGATAATAACTACGTTCAGCTTATTAAAGAAATTATAAAGGAAACTACTAAGGAATACCAAGTTTCAGCAGAAGATTATAAAGATTTTTAAAATGCGGATAAGAAGCGATACTATTTTATATTCAACAAAACGAAAACAAGACAAAACAAAGAAAGAAAATATCACGAAAAAATGTATATTTAAATTATAATCAATATCCCAAACATTAACTAATGAAGATCCTAAAATATTACAGGAGAAAAATATACATTATTACGGAGTGAAAAAACATAAAAGGCATTATATTTAGGTGTAAAGCAAAATGGTATGAAGAGGGAGAAAAAAGGACAGAATACTTTCTAAATTTAGAAAAGAGAATCTATACTAATCAAAACATATCAGAAATATTTTATGAATTTAATGTTTTACACACTGAGAACTCTGAAATATTAAAAGCAACATCAAATTATAATAAAGTACACGAGTAGTTATTATAAACGATGACAAGAAAACAATTCACGAATATTAATGTAAAACTGTTAGAAAATGAAATGTGAAGGAATTATATTTTAATGAATGTACAGAAGTAATTAAAGAGATGACAAATGGAAAAGGTCCAGGATCAGATGGATTTAGTGTTGTATTTTATACATATTTTTGGGAAGAAATTGGAATTTTCGTCTGGCGTTCTACCAACTTTGCATATAATTCTGGTAGTTTATTCGATTTTCAGATGCAAAAAAAGTAGGGGAATAAGAATTTACAATTGCCAACACTGTGGGGAATGGTTATATGATAATAGTGAATTAATTGTGCAAACATTACAACTGGTAGTTCAGTATTACAGTAGCTTTTATGACCACCAAAGATCTTGAAAGACGATTGGGGTCAGAAGTGAAATTTGAAATTTGATGTTTTTTATCAGTAAATCGCAAATTCAAACAATAAAAATGACTAAAAACAAAACAATAACAACTGTATGATCACCATAATGAAAACGATTGACAGAAATTATGTTCCACAGTAATCAAATGAATGAATGAATGAATGAATGAATGAATGTTTAACGGCACCCCAGCACGAAAAATACATCGGCTATTGGGTGTCAAACTATGGTAAATTCACAGTAATCAATCGACCTTCCTGGAAATTGTCAAAATCGAGAATAAACCCCACGCACATGTACGGGGCAACTGCGTGATGCACGTGCAAACTATGGAATGTGTTTAGGTGTGTTGATAAACAGACCTGAATGTTTTTTACTAGGATGTCTGTGGTCAAAACGGTATGTTCGGTCTAATAGTTGATATTAACATTAATATTTCAGGTTCCGCTACTCTTTTTGAAGAGTATAGATAAACTTATTTTTCAGGATATCTGTAGTGCAAATATAAATGTTGGTTCTTTTCCCGATTTCTTCAAATGCGAACGGGAATGTAGACAGGGTGAACCTATTTCTCCTTATTTGTTCCTTATATGTATAGAATTATTTCTCTTGCGGTAAAAAGAAATTAGCATATTAAAGGCATACGCATAAATAATCAGATGTACACCATATTTCAATATGCAGACGATACAAACTTTACTTTAGATGGATCAGAAATAACGTTATTAGAAGTATTAAAAACGCTTGAAAACGTTGCCCAATGTCCTGGACTTAAACTTAATACAGATAAGAGTGTGGCTATTTGGTTTGGCTGAAAGTCAGGTTCAAATCCAAAACTGTGTCCTCACATACCGCTGCATTGGTCAAGAGAACCATTTAAAATTCTTGGGATAATCTTTTCGACAGATCTATGTCAAATGTTCTCACTAAATATTGAAAAACAGTTATCAAAAACAAGAAATATACTATTTTCTTGGGTCTAACAATTAATGAAAAAATAACTATAATTAAATCTCAAATTCTTCCTCTCTACACACACTTATTCGTTGCTCTTCCTGTAACAGATAAAACTTTTTTCAAGAAATTAAATACATGTAAACTGTTTTACAAATGTATCTGGAACGGTAAGAGGGACATAATATTAAGCGAACAGTGCTAATGAATGATTTTTAAAATGGTGAACTCAAAATGATAGATACGATATCTTTTTGCAAATATATGTTAATTAGTCTCAAAATGTATTCCAAATTTATTTTGTAAAGACATCTTATCCGATTTCGTAGTTGTAAAAACAAATGAATTTCAGAGCAAAACACAAATTATTCAAACATCACTGCTTAAATATTTTCCCTCCCAAATCAATCAAACTATTTCTTAATTGGTACAACAAAGGCCTAAAAAATATATAAAAGATATACTTTCCCCAAACGGGGAAATTCAAAAATGTATATCGCTGCAAAGAAAATTTAATTCAAATGGTAATTACTTGCTTTATTTCAGATTAATTAACTACATTCCTAAACACCTGTTACATAGAATACAAGGGGGAAAAAATAATGTTGCTACCCTAGGTGATGATTCTTTTTTAACAAGACTGCAGTGTAACGATATTAAGTTCCAAAATTCTGCTATGTAAAATAATTAAGACATCATAAAGTAAATCAGTATATCATATAGGTATACAGATATGAAGGTTTATATTTTTATTTTGTTTTGTTTTAGTTGGTTTTTGGTTGAGACAAATTATGACCACTGGGAACCTGCACCAACATCAGATGACAGAAGGTAAAAATTATGATTGAATGAATGAATGAATGAATGAATGAATGAATGCATGAACTTCCCAACATAAACAAAGACATTGCCTTTTGGAAGAAGGTAATAACAACACGTCATATAAACTTCACTGTTTCAAGGTAAGAATCAAAGACAACTGACTAAAAGTGCATCATCAGTTTAATACATTGTAGTACTATCAGATGCAATGCATCGGGGAATAACAGGTCTGTCTTGGGGTACAGTGAAAACTATAAATAGCCACAGTAATAGACAAAAGGGACATCTTTAATGGGGTTTTCCAGAGAACTATTGTCATAAGCGTACAACATGGGTGGATGGGATGCAAATCCTCGAATTCGGGCAAAAGCGATGCATATATTGAGGTGGCCTAAAATCTTTTCATTATTCTATTCTCAGTACTATTTGCAATCCATGTAAAAAGAAATCATAGTCATTCGTTTGCAACCCTACGTAGCTGTTTGGTGGTAATCTTAAAATGAATAAACGTTGTTACTCACATTCGGTCATTTTCGTTTCATTCGGACAAAAATCAGCCTGACCCCATCCATCCCCTACAAAATTGAGAACCAGTACGCCTATGACTATTGCCTTTTATAACAATCCGTCCTCTCGCACCCCGCTAGTTACGATCCTGAATGAAGGACTTTGAGGAACAAAAATTAAAATACACATACATGTAATTGAATATTTAGAAGACATATCGTGTGTAAGATAGCTGGATACCTGTTTCAAGAATTCTGGCCTTTTGCAGTACACATATTTGTCTTATCTTTCTCTCTTAATACCTCAGACATGCTGCAATAAAGGCAATGATGGTGATGGGAAGGCAGCAGATCTCCGTTCAGAACTTATTCAATGTGATTTCCACACCACTGGTGAAAAACAAGTAAGTACAATTCTCGTTATCCGTAAACAGAACTTTTTTCTTCTGTTTACGGTGACTTCATTAAACATTATAGGGACTAACTAAAATAACTTTTTTAAGAATAACAAAACTATCTAGTTAAATACAGACCAACATAATCAAACAAATCCTTCACTGTGAAAGGAAATGGAATGTTAATTTTAAGACACCCCAGCACATTTTGAACTATGTTAAAGATATCCGCTGCCACAACATGGAATACTCCAACCAAATAGCTCTACTACCGAGGTATCTTCAGTCGGCTTACTACATAATGAGACCTTTATTAAAATAGTAATTAAAATACGGTAATAGTTAAGTTATTGATATGTCATTGATATCTAGATAATCACCAAAAAAACTAAAGACGGATTTGAAATTTGGAAATGTAAAATTTTAGAAACATTACATTTATTTATATATTCTATATTACATTTTGGCCAACTTTCTTCTTTAAATTTATTTATTTATTTATTTATTTATTTATTCATTTAATTATTTATTTTGATGTAGCCGTTTAATCTAATATAAACATAATACATGATGGTATCAAACAGATTTCGTTTGAAAAATGTAATAAATATGTTATTTAAGGATTATCATATTTTGAACGATAAACTGTTTGGGGGGGGGGGGGGGGTTGTTGTTGGGTTTTTTTTCGTTTGGGGGTTTGTACTCATACTTTCATAAATATATTTCAGGAAGACAATTTACAGTGTAGTGATGTCAGCAGCTCAGCCAAGTTTAATGAAAGCCTGGGTGCGATACCCAGAATAAAACTCGTCCAGTGGAATGAATACCATTTGTCGTGGATTTTACGGCTTTCTATTTTTCTGTGTTGTACATTGTATACAATGATGTTTTCGCCAAGTTTTGTGCTTTTATATCAACATTGAATAATATTTTGGATTTCGGGTACTGTGAAACAAATAGATATTAATATGGGTTTGTGTGAGATCGGATCAGCGCACTGTGGAAAAGTAGTTATTTGGGGGTTCGGATGGGGCAAAGTTTCCAGGGGGTGGGGGGGGGGGGGGGGGTATGCTCCACCGTAAGATTTTAAAAACTAGAAGGAAGGAAGAAATTAATTATTTAACGATGCGCTCAACACATTTTATTTACGGTTACATGGCGTCGGACATATGATTATGGACCATACAGATATTGAGAGAATAAACCCGCTTTCGCCACTTCTTTTCGATTAGCAGCAAGGGTTCTTTTATATGCACCATCCACAGACATGATAGTACATACCGCGGCCTTTGTTGCACTAGTTGTAGAGCACTGGCTGGAACGAGAAATAGCCTTGAAAACTAGATGTCCTAAAATGCAATTTCCTGCATTCTACAAGTAAAATGGGCGGGACGTAGCCCTGTGGTAAAGCCGTTTATCGATGCGCGGTCGGTGTGGGATCGATCCCCGTCGGTGGGCCCATTGGGCTATTTCTCGTACTAGCCAGTGCACCACGACTGGTATATCAAAGGCCGTTTTATATACTACCCTGTATGTGGGATGGTGCATATAAAAGATCCCTTGCTGCTAATTGAAAAGAGTAGCCCATGAAGTGACGACAGCGGGTTTCATCTCTCTATATCTGTGTGGTCCTTAACCATATGTCTGACGCCATCAATCCGTAAATAAAATGTATCGAGTACGTCATTAAATAAAACATTTCCTTCCTTCCTTCTACAAGTAAAATTCATCTCTGCCAATAATAGTTCATAATAATTCAGAATTACTGGGGGGGACAAGAGCCCCCTCAGCCCACCCACCCCCCGGGCCTGCCGTGACTGAATAATACACACACACACACACACACACACACACACACACAGATATATATATATATATATATATATTTATATTACGGCCACGTATACAGTAGGTATGGCTAAAACAAAATCGGGCAGATTGTGAAAGATAGAAAAATAAATACGCCGCAATATTTATTCATTCATTTCAACTTATTTTCATGCTTATATCCAATTAAGGTTCAAGCACGCTGTCCTAGGCACACGCCTCAGCTGGCTGGGATGTCTGTCGAGGACAGTTGGCAGATTGTGAAAGAAGAGGGTGTAGTGGCAATCCAAGGGGGGGGGGGGGGGGACCAGGGGGACGCGTCCCCCCAAAAAAATTGTTCAAGTGCCCTCAAAATGTCCAAGTGCCCTTTTTGTTTGTAGAATTTTTTTTTTTTTAAGTAAACAATAATTATATTGTAGATAAATGAAATCAAGATTTTCGTGTACATGCGCAAGCTTGCAGATATGTGGTCTGTGTTATTGAGTCTCAATGGGGCCCCATTGAGGTTCTAACGCGAGTGACGCCAATTTACTTCATTATTGCTAGTATATTATGACGTAGAACTGTAGGAATTCATATTAATTGTAAATATCAAAACTTGTAGTAAGGTGCCCTTTTGACGAGTCAATGTGCCCTTCTTTTTTGGTCCCACCCTAAAAATATTTCCTGGATCCGCCCATGAGTGGTCTTACACCTTCCCAGTGAGTCGTTAAAACTCGCTCTGGGCGAGAGCCGGTACCGGGAGGCGAACCCTATACCTACCAGCCTTATGTCCGATGGCCTAACCACGATACTAGTTTGACATCCAATAGCCGATGTATTTTTTGTGCTGGGGTGTCGTTAAACATTCATTCATTCATTCATTTAACCACGACACCACCGAGGCCGGTGCAGGAATAATAATACTGTCGTATCGCTGACACTAAAAGAGCAATAACTCTGCAAGTCTCGATTAACAAGGTGAAGTTTTCACGAGAGTTCTTCCCCTGTCGGGAGTGTTCGAATATAAATCTAGCCGACCCTTTTGTCTACACATTTCCCAGGACACGTTTATGAATAGACTAATATTGCAGTGTATTTAGCCTCAGCGAATACGGAGCGGAGCGGATAATTTTGCCATGCTCATATACCACTGAGGTTTCGAGCATGTCCGTCCCGGGTCTCGCCTCTGGATAGCCAGAGATCGGAACAGAATAACCATCCCCAGCTTTAGCTCATGAAAGGCACACTTGCTGGCTGAGCAATCTTGAAATGGAAATAGAAGTAAAAAAATACCACAAAGCAACACTGTAAAAAAATTTACCGGCCTCTGTGGTGTCGTGGTTAAGCCATCGGACATAAGACTGGTAGGTATAGGGTTCGCCTCCCGGTACCGGCTCTCACCCAGAGCGAGTTTTAACGACTTAATGGGTAGGGGTAAGGCCACTACATCCTCTTCTCTCTCACTAACAATTAATAGCTAACCCAGTCCTGGACATACAACCCAGATAGCTGAGGTGTGTTCCCAGAACAGCGTTCTTGAACTTTAATTGGATATAAAAAAAGTAAAGTTTGTTTTATTTAACGACGCCACTAGAGCATTTTGATTTTTTATCTTATCATCGGCTATTGGACGTCAAACATATGGTCATTCTTTCACTGTTATTTTAAAGGAAACCCGCTGTCGCCACATAGGCTACTCTTTTACGACAGGCAGCAAGGGATATTTTATTTGCACTTCCTACAGGCAGGATAGCACAAACCATGGCCTTTGTTGAACCAGTTATGGATCACTGGTCGGTGCAAGTGGTTTACACCTATCCATTGAGCCTTGCGGAGCACTCACTCAGGATTTGGAGTCGGTATCTAGATTAAAAATCCCATGCCTCGACTGGGATCCGAACCCAGTACCTACCAGCCTGTAGACCGATGGCCTAACCACGACGCCACCGAGGCCGGTTTTAATTGGATATAAGCACGAAAATAAGCTGAAATAAATAACTGAATACTGTATTTTAACGTTCATCATCCTTAGTTGGTATGTATCAGACAGCTGATTTTCACGAAAAACTAGAATAATTATAAAATACCCCACTGAAAAGGAGAGACACGAATAAGACATTTTAGAACATTTTAAACTATAGCTATTTTGGGGTCTCTGTTTTTGCCGTTTTCCCTGAGAAGATACCAGAGTTTCTTCTCGATTTAAACCCATTTAGTGCAAATCAATGTCTGTTATAGCCAGTATTTTCTAATCTATCTCTTTCAACGGCTTGTAGCAGCCATCCGAGGAAGTGCGGAACGTGATGAAGTTGAAACAGTAACACGTTTTCCATACAACGTCTGTCGTCTGCTCAACGTTCTGTCGTCTGCTACAACGGGCGCATCAGTCGTCTGCCTATACGATTACTGTCAGTTGGTATTTGTTGTCTTTATCCAAGACAGGTTTGGAGGATTTCTCACCACGGTTCATTTACCTGTGATTGTGTGGAACGCCTCTCAACATCACCTCTGTTACAAGCTCAGATTCGCCCGTGCACGTTTCAAACATGCATTCCGTGGCAGGAGATGCTATATTTTGCTGTCAGATGCACACGGGGAAACACGATCGTAAACAAACATGGTTGAAGTTCAGTCTCACAGCTATAGTGGTATGTATATCACTTGCTACGAAGAGCACGACATGTTACTTTTATTATCGTCTTTGAGAAGATTCGGTGAAGTGGTTTGATATTTTCACATGGTATTGTACACTCACTTACTAAGGACGTAGCCCAGTGGTAAAGAACTCGCCTGGTGCGCGGTCGGTCTAGGATCGAGCCCCTTCCATGGTCCTGTTGGGCTATTTCTCGTTCCAGCCAGTGCACCACGACTGGTATATCAAAGGCTATAGTATGTGCTATCCTGCCTGTGGGATGGTGCATATAAAATATACCTTGCTACTAATGGCTTCCTTTACTTACAGAGGAACGATGTATATCGGTGGTAGAGCATTCTCCTGGGGAGCGAGGGATCGCAGAGTCGATCGGTCTCAGTGGATTTTGCATTTCATCCGTTCAACATATAAAAAAAATCCCTAGATGGCAATGAGAAAATGTAACAGGTTTCTTCTCTAAAACTACTTGTCAAAGTAATCAAATGTTTCACATCTAAGAGGCCATAATTCATTATTTAGTTGAACAAAACCAAAATGAAATATATATATATATATATATAGTCTAGCACCATCTTGCCTCAACCTGTGCCATGCTGCCCTGAGATTAAACAAGCCTTTCTCAATAATTAATTCTAAAATTGCCTTGATGAAACACTAAAAAAAATATTAATTAATAAAAATATTTGTTATATATTTTGTCATTCATTTATTAAAGCAAGAACATTAATCATATTTATGTTTATTTCAATTTTTTTTTTTTTGTCTTTAATACTAAAAAAAAGTGTCCTGAAAATGGTCAAAATTGCCCCAAAGTGTTTTGTCTATCATGCCTTGCCAAATTTCTAGGGAAAACAGAAATAATGTTCCACAGTGATTAATGTACCTTCCTGGAAATGGAAATTGGCAAAATCGAGAATGACACCCCACGCAGGTGTACGGGGCAACTGCGTGATGCACGTGCACGCTGTGGAATGTGTTTCGGTGTGTTGATAAACAAACCTGAACGTTCTTCACTAGGATGTCTGTGGTCAAAACGTATGTTTGCTTTAATAGTTGATATTAACATTAATATTCCAGGTTCCCCTACCTTTTTTGAAGAGTATGGCTATGTACGGCCATAAAAAGCATATCTAATTATCATAAAATAAAATCGTAAAATCAGTGGCTGTTTGAATATAACATCGTTTGACTGTAGACAGTCAGCTATTTCCGTAATCGGCGCCAGACACTAGTCTTCAAAAGGCGCACCTGAGTGATGGTATTGCCAGTAATTCTAAGCATGTGCCGAAAAACGTATGTTTGTTGCTTGCATGTCAGTATGCTATTCCACAGTCTATTTAAGTTCTATATGTTACATCTAACAAGAATATTTTCACTTTTCTAACTTGATATTTTTTCCTATAAACATTCCAAAATGTGGGCCTTTTTGTTGTTGTTTTGTACGCTTTGATGTATGAAACAAAGAATCGGCCATGTTGAGTTAACGTATTTAATTTTTTTGCAACTTGTTCAGCTGAACTAAAAATATATAAACCAATTATTACTGTTGTTATTGTTTTGGTTGTGGGTTGTTCTTTTTGTTGTTGTTGTTGTTTTGTTTGTTGTTGTTTTTGTTATTGTCTTTGTTTGGGGTTTTGGGGTGGTGTTTGTATTTAGTTTAATTGGTGTGTGGGTGAGGGTATTGTTTTGGTTGTGGGTTGTTCTTTTTGTTGTTGTTGTTGTTTTGTTTGTTGTTGTTTTTGTTATTGTCTTTGTTTGGGGTTTTGGGGTGGTGTTTGTATTTAGTTTAATTGGTGTGTGGGTGAGGGTATTGTTTTGGTTGTGGGTTGTTCTTTTTGTTGTTGTTGTTGTTGTTGTTTTGTTTGTTGTTGTTTTTGTTATTGTCTTTGTTTGGGGTTTTGGGGTGGTGTTTGTATTTAGTTTAATTGGTGTGTGGGTGAGGGTATTGTTTTGGTTGTGGGTTGTTCTTTTTGTTGTTGTTGTTGTTGTTTTGTTTGTTGTTGTTTTTGTTATTGTCTTTGTTTGGGGTTTTGGGGTGGTGTTTGTATTTAGTTTAATTGGTGTGTGGGTGAGGGTATTGTTTTACTTTGTGGGTGTTCTTTTTGTTGTTGTTGTTGTTGTTTTGTTTTGTTGTTTGTTTATGTTATTGTCTTTGTTTGGGGTTTTGGTTGTGGTGTTTGTATTTAGTTTATTGGTGTGTGGTGAGGGTATTGTTTGGTTGTGGTTGTTTCTTTTTTGTTGTTGTTGTTTTGTTTGTTGTTGTTTTTGTTATTGTCTTTGTTTGGGGTTTTGGGGTGGTGTTTGTATTTAGTTTAATTGGTGTGTGGGTGAGGGTATTGTTTTGGTTGTGGGTTTGTTCTTTTGTTGTTTGTTGTTGTTGTTGTTTTGTTTGTTGTTGTTTTTGTTATTGTCTTTGTTTGGGGTTTTGGGGTGGTGTTTGTATTTAGTTTAATTGGTGTGTGGG